>NC_064856.1:96049995-96239995 GCF_024139225.1 Suncus etruscus
TTATATGTGGATGACCCGGGTTCAACTTCCAGGACTGCAAAGAACTTTTGCTAAGTCAGTCACACAAAAGGCCATGTGTTGTATGAGTCTATTTATATAAAGTATTTGGAACAAGTAAAACTATAAAGAATTACAGAGATTTTTGGCTGCCTATGTCTGGAGAAGTAGTAAGAATTGAAAAAAAGAATTGGGGGAGTGTCTTTGCTATATGCAGCAGTGCTTGGTGCTTACTCCTGTCCCTGCGCTCATGTTTCCCTTCTGATAGGGCTTGGGGAATTGAAGCTGGGTCAGCCATATACATGGCAAGTGCCTTACCCACTGTAAAAGTAGAAAGTTATTTTTTAACAAGGGGATAAAAATGTTCTGAAATAATTATGTGTGCGCGCACACACACACACACACACCAATTTTTCCCTTTGGTTTTGGGCTATCCCCAGTGGTGCTCATAGATGAGTTCTAGTGATGCTTAGGGGGACCATACATGGTGCCAGGGATTGGCAAGCACCTTCCGTGCCATTACTGTACTATCTCTCTGGTCCCTTAGCTGTTTAAGAGGTAAACAATATGGTTTTTGAGCTATATCTCAATAAGGCTATTAAGAAATACTATTTAATATAAACTTGGATCAACTCATGAAGTAAACTGTCATCTCTTGAAACAGGTAAATAGCTGAGGGTTGGGGTAAATGGTTTTGTAGAGGTCCAGGGTTCAATTCCTGGCACTACATGGTCTCTTTCCTCCCCACCATAGCAATTCTGTTTTGGGTGGCTCTGGTTCTGTGGTCAGGGGTCAGAACTGGAGGTGCTGGATAGAACTCAGGATTCCTGCCTGCAAAGCCTATGGTCCAGCCTAAAAGTCATCTCTGCTCACCATTTCACATTTAATAATTTAGAGTAAGGCTAAAGAGACAGAACAAGGGTTAAGGTGTTTGCCTTAAATTATATCAGCCCTGGTACTGCATATGGTCTCCCAAGCACAGTCAGAGGTCACTCTGGGCACAGAGCCAGAAATAACCCAAGATCACAGTTGGCTGTGGCCCCAAGAAACAAAACAAACTACTTTAGAGCACTGGCAAACATCTTTCAGTTCCTTAGTTGTATTTCTTTATGTGTGTACTGCATACCCACATCTTATGTACATTTTACTGTTTAGTTTATTTTTAGTCTTTTTTTTTTTTTTTAAGGATAGGTGTTTGGACCATACCTGATACTGTTCAGTACTATTCTTGTTTTGTTTTGGGGACACACCTGGTGACACTCAGGGGTTACTCCTGGCAATGTGCTCAGAAATCGCTCCTGGCTTGGGGGACAATATGGGACACAGGGGATCCGTCTTCATTCAGTTGCATGCAAAGCAAATGCCTTACTGCTATGCCACTGCTCTGACCCTAAGTATATTCTGTTTTTTTTTTTTAATATAAATTCTTTATTTAAGCACCATGATTACAAACATGATTGTAGTTGGGTTTCAGTCATAAATAGAACCCCCCCTCCACCAGTGCAACATTCTCACTACCAATGCCCCCTCCATCTTTCCATCCCCTGCCTGTATTCGAGTCAACCATTTTACTGCAATTATATATATATATATTTTAAGTTTAGTAAGCTGTTTTTGTTTCTTTCTTAAAGTATGTGTTAAAAAATACAGCTCTTTTCTGTTGAGCTTGCCTAGACACTCCAAGGACTATAACCTCTCCAGGACTCACATCCAGTAAGATGTCCCCACCCAAAGCACGTGGGGCCAATTCCTGCCGTGTGATTGGGTACCCAGAGACTTATAAAGCACGGCGCCCATGCTCTCTGCCTCTTTTCTGCTGAGCTTGCCTAGACACTCCAAGGACTATAACCTCTCCAGGACCCACACCTGAAATGTGGTAGCTCTGCTTCGCTCTGTGGCCACGCTTATCTTGTAACCCCTGAATTCCATTTCTGCACATTTTAAGAAGCAATCTACAGCCTTGCCAATGGAGTAATTTTGCAGTACACCCCAAATTTACAGAAATCAAGATGGCTCCTCTAATAATCTAAAAAGTAGGAAACAAATAGGAATCCTCTCAAATAAGAAGTTTAGAGTAGAATTATGGAAAATGTTCAGGGAGCTCAAAAAAAAGCATCAATAGACTTGACTGGAGCAAAATTAAGCATCAAGAAGATTTGTCAACAGAAATTAGAAATTTTCACACTGAACTAACAGATCAGAAAAACTGAGTTTATGCAAGTGTTGCCGGGCACGGGGTTTGGGGAGACCCCATAGCCTACCCCCTCTTTTTCCCCTGGACTCCAGGCCTTACCTGGGTGCCGGCTCAGATGGCCAGAAGTAGGTTCAGGTGGACTCTTAGTGGTCCTCAGGCTTCCCCCCCTCCCTTTGTACTTTAGGGGGTAGGTGCATGGGGAGGAGGGCGGGCAGACATCTGGCTTCTGGTATGGGGTTTGGGGAGGCCCCATACCGGAGCCCTTCTCCCTGGCCTGGGGAGTGCTGGGAGGCTTGGCAGGCCCCCAGCCATCCTTGTTTTTTTCCCCTGACTCCAGGCCTTCCCTGGGTGCCAGCTCAGATGGCCAGAAGTGGGTTCAGGTGGACTCTTAGTGGTCCTCAGGCTTCCACCTTACCTCTCTTTACACTAATGGAAATGCGCTTTGGGAGGAGGGCGGGCCGTTTTAGTAGTGGTTTATGTTGGGACAGCCACTGGAATTTTTTTCTCCTTGTTTTCCTATTGATAGTATTGTATGCATATATTTTATATATCCATAACATCCATCTTGTATTGTGACCTTGATACCGCCCTACAAATCTCATTTCTAATATTTTACTGCCTCAGTCCCAACCCTTATTTCCCCCCATCTTCCCATGTAGGTGCAGCTCATGACATGAAGCTAATCACATAGAGTGATGGGTGCAGTTGGAGAGATAACTACACTGAGAACTTTCATGACAGTGTGAATGAGTGAGGGAAAAAGAAAGCCTGTCTTGAGTACAGGTGTGGGTGGAGTGGGGAGTAGATAGATCTGGGAAATTGGTGGTGGGAATCCTGCACTGGTGAGTGGGGGGGTGTTCTTTACATGACTGTAATCATACAACTACAATTATGTTTGTAATCACAAATAATAAATAAATAAATAAAGATAATTTATAAAAAAAAATACAGGGGCTGGAGAGATAGCATGGAAGTAGTGCATTTGCTTTGCATGCAGAAAGTCAGTGGTTTGTATCCCGGCATTCCATATGGTCCCCCGAGCCTGCCAGGAGCGATTTCTGAGCCAGGAGTAACCCCTGAGCGCTGCCAGGTGTGACCCCCCCCCCCAAATACAGTAGTAATGGTATGAGAATGACAATCACCATTGTTTGCATAGGCCCAGCAAAAATATGGGCAAAACGGGAAAAAAAAGCTTTGGCCTAATTACAAGAAGGCCTCACCCCTGAAGTTTTCTGGCATAACAATACTATTGTTGACTTGGTGCTTAAAGGACCATGAGGTGCAGGGGAACAAACTGGGGTCACCTACTGCAAAGTTGAGTCTTTGGGGGCTAACTCCCTAGCTCCATTTTTTTCTCATTGGTGTCTGAGCTCTTCATAAATTAATAAATTGAGTTCTGTGTAAAATAACTCTTAAGACAGTATGATACTGGATTCTTTGCACATAAAAAGTATTCTTCCTTTCTAAGTATGTACTGAATGACACCCTAGGAAGAATGCTTGTTCTTTCCAGAGAGCTTTTTCAAATGCAGCCTTCAAATTCCTTCTAAGAAGGGGGGTCTAACTAAGCACTCTGTCATACTTACTTTGTCATTTGATCAGCATTTAAAAATCTCATCTAAGGTCTAAGTCAATTATTCTTCTTCAGCTTAGGGAACTGAAAAGGTTTCTTGATGGCAGATAAAAAAGCTACCTTCAAGGTTAGATAGAAGTGTCCCAACGTTTTATTAGTTACTTTTTATGGTTTTGACAGGGAGAAACAGGACCAAGGTATCTATATTTTATCTGTCTAAAAGAAACAGCTTTCTTGAGATAAGATTCACACACCATGCATTTCACCTAAAGTATACAACTAAACAGTTGTTAGTAGACTCACACAAATATACAATTAGGATCAAATTCAATTTTACAGCAACCATCATCACCATCTAATTTAGTAAGTGTTGGATACCACACCCTCTACCCCTCCAGGGCATTAGCCTTCTACTCAGCCCCACTCCCTCCTCAACCCTAGGCAACCATTAATCTATTTTCTGTCTTCATGGCTTATAGAAATGGCTATATAAATCATATAGTTAGAGGTTGCCTCATTTTTCTTTTTTTTTTTCTTTTTTTCTTTTTTGTGGTTTTTGGGTCACACCCGGCAGTGCTCAGGGGTTATTCCTGGCTTCACGCTCAGAAATTGCTCCTGGCAGGCACGGGGAACCATATGGGACGCTGGGATTCGAACTGATGACCTCCTGCATGAAAGGCAAACACCTTACCTCCATGCTATCTCTCCAGCCCCAGAGGTTGCCTCATTTTTCTAATCATATTTTCACATGATTTCATCTGTGTTATGGTGTGTATCAGAACTTCAATTTGTTTTAGTAATTAAATAATGTCACACTATTGTTTTTATGTTTTTTTTGGGGGGGGGTCCATATGGGATGCTAAGGATCAAGCCAGCCTTGGCTATGTGCAAAGCAAATGTTTTTTTTTTTTTGGTTTTTGGGCCACACCTGGTGGTGCTCAGGGGTGACTCCTGGCTGTCTGCTCAGAAGTAGCTCTTGGCAGGCATGGGGACCATATGGGACACCGGGATTAGAACCAACCACCTTAGGTCCTGGATCGGCTGATTGCAAGGCAAACACCGCTGTGCTATCTCTCCGGGCCGGCAAATGACTTTAAGTACAAAAATATCTACTATCTCCCTGGCCCTCCATTGTTATGTATATACCTACACTACAAGCTTACTGTAAGTTTTTAGTTATAGAAAATAAACTGCAAGGAATCTAGTAACCATGGAAGCATCTGAGGGGTACCGAATCATTTCCTTCAGAGGAAAAATTACGCTTCCAAAATTTATTTCCATGTATACTAACTAGTATACCTAAAACTAAGGCTTCACTTTCCCCACGGTGAAAATACTATCAAATATTGGTTTCCAGAAACACACACAAACACACACAGGAGGAAATGCTCCCTCATCTCAACGCATGTGTGCTCTTGGCTCTATCCCCTCTGGAGAAGACTGCTCTCTCATAATCATTTATTTATTTATTATTTCCTTCCTTCCCTCCCTCCTCTCTCCCTCCCTCCCTCCCTCCCTCCCTTCCTTTTCTTCTTTCCTTCCCCTCCCTCCCTCTCAAAACCAAAAGCCAAAACAAATTTGACTTTAAAAGGAAGACAAGGGGGGCCGGGTGGTGGCGCTGGAGGTAAGGTGCCTGCCTTGCCTGCGCTAGCCTAGGACGGACCGCGGTTCGATCCCCCGGCATCCCATATGGTCCCCCAAGAAGCCAGGAGCAACTTCTGAGTGCATAGCAAGGAGTAACCCCTGCGCGTCACAGGGTGTGGCCCAAAAACCAAAAAAAAAAAAAAAGGAAGACAAGGTTTTGTTGCATTTAAATGCACTGGACAAGACCAAAGGAAAGAACAAAGTGGCAATGAACGACAAAGTCTCTAAGGCCTGGTTTATAGCTGATGAGCTCACAGGGAAAAGAATCAATCACAAAATGTATGTATCAAACTTCATCAAAAATTTTCTCAAAACAACAAATCAAACTAGGATTAGATTGGCCACAGCAGAGTAAGCCTTTGGTTTAGGGGCCACTTCTAGTAATGCTCAGAGCCCTACTCTGTGCATTGCTTCTAGCAATGTTTAGGTGATCATGAGGTTCTGGGGATTGAACAGGGACCTCCTTCATGAAAAGTCTACACTCAGCTCATTGTACTACTCTTCAGTCCAAATACAAGTTTCATGAGCTTTTGTAAAAGGTCAAGAGGGGGGCTAGAACTCCTGGAGATGCTTGAGGGATGCCAGGGATTGTAACTAGGTGGGCTGCATGCAAGTCAAGCAGCCTACCCACTGTGCTACTGCTCCAGCCTCTATTGCTATAATTTTAAACATGCCTCGAAAAAGGAGACACACAACTAGGGAGTGTGCAGTCATTCAGACGTGGGAAACATCAGCATCATTTTCTATTTTTTTTGTTTTTGGTTTTGGTTTTTGGGCCACACCCAGCAGCTCAGGGGTTACTCCTGGCTCTACACTCAGAAATCGCTCATGGCAGGCTCAGGGACCATATGGGATGCCGGGATTCGAACCACCATCCTTCTGCATGAAAGGCAAACGCCTTACCTCTATGCTATCTCTCCGGCCCCACATCAGCATCATTTTTAAATCCACAGGAATGTAGTTAGGTCTGATGGAGAAATGCAACCTTTAGGTTGGGCATAAGCCATCTTTTCTGACAAGGCTACTTACAAACAGAGAGAGCCTATGCCTTCCTCAAGTCCCAAAGGTGATGGGACTGCCATCAAATGAGCATGTGCCCTGATTCAGGGCCGGCCAATGACCCAATGACTCACACTGCAGTGCGTATATCCTTTTCACCCACTGTCCAGCAATCTCTGACTGCCAGCCCAAAAGCGAAGGAAGAAAGCTGCCATGAGCGTATCTTTACCCGTTCCCAACACCATACTCTGACCCAGAATTCAACCTGGCTGTGAGCAAGGTGGTGGGTGCTCCTCAGCCCTCCCAAGTCAAGCTGAAATAGATGCTCCTGTGTGGGCAGCTGAAGAGACTACAGCCCACTTTCACCCCCTGCTGGAGCCCTGTTCTTCTTCTATACATACATACACACACACACATACATACATACATACATACATACATACATATGTCCTAATGAGGCAATTATCTGCACTTTCACTAATGATGTAATTGGGACATGTAATTATGAAAGCAGAACATCCACTTCCAAAGACACGAATACCATTACCTTTTTTCCACCCACAAACATTATTTAAGACAAAAACAAATAAGCTCACAACAACACATGCTGCTTGAAAGACTATTAGGAACAGTTTTCCAAACCCCCAGAACCCAGGGTGGGGGAGGGGATTGGAAGAAGGAAGAGAAAACCCACTCAAAGATAAACAAAAAAAAACCCAGCATCTACTCCCACGAGAGACGGGATTTCCTCAAAGCCTCTACCTCTGGTTAAAAAAAAAAGGATGATGGGAGTATTATGAGTGATGTACCGGGGACCGGAGAGGTGGCGCTAGAGGTAAGGTGTCTGCCTTGCAAGCGCTAGCCAAGGAAGGACCGCGGTTTGATTCCCCCCAAGCCAGGGGCAATTTCTGAGCGCTTAGCCAGGAGTAACCCCTGAGCATCAAATGGGTGTGCCCCCCCCCAAAAAAAAAGGAATGATGTACCGGGGCTGGAGAGATAGCATGGAGGTAAGGCATTTGCTTTTCCTGCAGAAGGACGGTGGTTCAAATCCCAGCACCCATATGGTCCCTAGAGTCTGCCAGGAGCAATTTCTGAGCGTAGAGCCAGGAGTAACCCCTGAGTGCTGCCAAGTGTGACCCAAAAACCAAGGAAAAAAAAAAAAAGAGTGATGTACCAAAGGCCAGAGAGATAGTACAGCAGGAAAGGTTGACTCAGGTTCAATCTCAGACATCCCATATATTCTCCAAGCATTGCTAGCGATAATTCCTGAGTGCAGAGCCAGTAGTAAGTAACCCATGAGGTATGACCCCAAACGCAAAAAAAAAAAAAAAAAAAAAAAAAAGAGTGATGTACCTCCAATTCCCCAGCCCCTACAACCTGTCTCTGCTGTAGTTAGGTCCCAGCAAATGCTCTCACGGGGTGTCCACTAGCTCGGGGAAGTTTTGGGTGATTGGAGAAAGCTAAGTCAGAAGAGCCCTCAGCACAACTGTAGCAGTTTGGGAGGTGTCAGGCAGCTAAAGGATGGACAAACAAAGAAGGGAAGGTGGGGGGTAGGCCTGGCTGAGGCAAACACAGAGAGCAGCTCCACCAATCCCTTGCCTTAAGCTGCTGGCTTTCGCTGTCTGTGGCCCGAGTGAGTGGGAGCCTTGGGCTGGTCAGCCACAGGAGGGAAACGACCTTTACTGCTGCAGAGAAGATGCAGATTTCCAAAGCCTAAATCCTGAGATGAAGGGAAATGGAAATGTGCTGAACGTGGGTTTGACTGGCAGCTTTTCTCATCTGTCGATCACAGAGTAATAAACACTGGGAGATGGCAGAAATGAAGAGAAATGCTTTCAGCAGCGCCGTTCCCCACCCTCCCCAGCTCTTCCGCCCCCACTCAGCACATGACAAGCGAGTTAAAGCAAGAAAATAAATCAGCTTCTTAACCAACTCTTTTGTTCAAACTTTCCTTTATAGGCCACCTACACGTGAATTACTGCTCTATGAGCCTACATGTTCATTAGGGGACCTGGTTGGTGAAGGCTGAGGAGGTCCTGTCATACATCACACCTGTACATTGATGGGAACAGCATGTCAGAAAGGCCAGGCCTGCTCCTAGAGGAGCCCACAAGGAACCCCTAACTCTGTGCAACACCAATTCAACGTGGGCTCCTCTGCTTCAATCATGACTTAGGGACTCTGAGGATAGCACAGGCGTCACTTGGCTACAATCCATGCCACGATGATGTTGATCTAGGTCTCTAGGGAAAAGCTAATCTAGGAAGGTCGACAAAGTGGGTCCTTGGTCTTGGAGGTCCAAGTAGACTACAAAAGACACTACTTGATCCTGATTTTCAAGCATTATGAAGCAATGAGTATCCTGGGACTTGGGACACTGAGGCAGATATTCAGCCAATGTAATTTCTACAAAGGGAGTCAAGTTTTTTGAGTGAAGGTAAGAGAGTAGTAAATCCTACCTAACTTACGTGGTGGCAGCTGCTTGGAGAAGATGATGGAGAATTTTGTGGAGACCAAAGGGGATGGGCAGGAAAACGTAACATTCTGATTTTGTAAAAGTGGATTTTACAAGAATCTTGGTAATGGGGCCGGCGAGATGGTGCTAGAGGTAAGGTGTCTGCCTTGGAAGCACTAGCCAAGGAAAGATTGAGACCGCGGTTCGATCCCTGGCATCCCATATGTTCCCCCCCAAGCTAGGGGCAATTTCTGAGCGCTTAGCCAGGAGTAACCCCTGAGCATCAAACGGGTGTGGCCCGAAGAACCAAAAAACCAAAAAAAAAAAAAAAAAGAATGTTGGTAATGAGAGGGTTTTAAGATATTAAGAAAAGGAGGGGGGGCCGGGCGGTGGCGCTCGAGGTAAGGTGCCTGCCTTACCTGCGCTAGCCTAGGAGACGGACCGCGGTTCGATCCCCCGGCGTCCCATATGGTCCCCCAAGCCAGGAGCGACTTCTGAGCGCATAGCCAGGAGTAACCCCTGAGCGTCACCGGGTGTGGCCCAAAAACCAAAAAAAAAAAAAAAAAAAAAAAAAAAAGAAAAGGAGGGGCCGGGCGGTGGCGCTGGAGGTAAGGTGCCTGCCTTGTCGGCGCTAGCCTAGGACGGACCGAGGTTCGATCCCCCGGCGTCCCATATGGTCCCCCAAGAAGCCAGGAGCAACTTCTGAGCGCATAGCCAGGAGTAACCCCTGAGCGTCACAGGGTGTGGCCCAAAAACCAAAAAAAAAAAAAGAAAAGAAAAGGAGCTGGAGAGAGTATAGCGAGTAGGGCACTTGCCTTCCATGCAGCCAATCTGGGATCAAGCCCCAGCATCCCATTATGGTCTCTGAGTGCAGCAGTCCCCTGAATAAGAGAAGGACCTCCAGCCTACTGCATTAAGGAAAAACCTCATTCTGGCCTGCTGGTCCATAAAAGCTGTTTTCCTCTAGATTCTAAGTTGGCAGTGAAGATTCCCAGACCTCTGCTGTCAAGTGGAAAGCAGGGGGCAAAAACAAGAGGGAGAGAGCCTGGTGAATGGGCCTAATTCAGACCACTCACCGCTCAGAAACCTGGGTTGTTCCCAGAGACCTGCACATGCTGAGGGAGCCTTAGGAGAACACCACTTACGGCACAGAGATAGTGAATTTGAAATGGTTTCTAATTCCAACTCACTGTTCAGATGTTAATAGCAGGCACCAAGTGGAAAGCATTATTCACAGGCCCTATGCTGAGACACTGCTGAAGGACGCACCTGGGAGCTAGACAACGATCCAAATTAGTCCTCCTTGTCTTAAAAAAAAAAAATCTCACCTCCTCTAGGAAGCTTTTCTGATTCAGACAGAAATCCCTACCCACACAATATTAGCTATTTTCATAACACAAAACGTGTTATCTTCTAGGTTATTTGGCTATATAAGCACCGAGAGTGTGGTCGGAGTTCAAGTTTTTCAGTATTTATTTCTCTGTGCATACTCATATTTTAATTTTCCATTAGCCCTACATAATCTTTTCTCTTGTAAATTAGGGATCTTCTTTGGAGAACAGGTCAGGGTGCTCGGCTTGCATATTAAGTGCTGTTCAATAAGAAAATTTAGAATATTTAGAATATGTAGGGATTTTGGAGAGATATGACGGTGAATAGGGTGCTTGCCTTTCATATTGCTGACCTGGTTCCATCCCCATGTGGTCCCCGGGGCACCACCAGGAGTGAACCCTGAGAATAAATCCAGTGCTCTGAGCTTACTTAAGCCAACTGGATGCCCCCAAACAAAACAAAAATATTGTCAAACATACAATTCATATGAAACAATGCTAGGCAGAGGAGCATTAAAAGGAGCTCCTAAGTATGTGTTGGCAGGAGTCAGAGAGATAATAGAATAAATAGGGCACTTGCCTTGCACATGGCTGACCCGGGCTTGATCCCTGATACCACATACTAAAGCCCCACCAGGAGTTATCCCTGAGCACAAATGTGAAAATAAGACCCAAACACCAACGGGTGTGACTCAACTCCCCCACCTCCTGGGAACTCCATCAAAAAATAGAATGTTGTCTCCAGCCTTTTACATGTTTCCTATGAGCGAGAAGATGCAGGATGCAGAGTCTGGCCAGTATCCACACTCTACACTACTTGGAATCGCAGTTTTGGTACACAAATCCGAGAGAGGGACTCCAGTACAATCACAGTGTGTGACAGGAGCTTGTCTGGAAAGAAACCTGAATGTTCGTCCAGAGGAGAACAGTTAACTGAAAACACCATGCAGCCATTACAAATAATAAAGCAGCAAGATGCATAATTACAGGAAAGTGTCTTGGATGAGTTTTTCTGTAAGCTCACATCTATTAAAAAACAAAATGAAGGAGGGGCTAGAGAAATAGCATGGAGGTAAAGCATTTGCCTTGCATGCAGAAGGTCGGTGATTCGAATCCTGGCATCCCATATGGTCCCGAGCCTGCCAGGAGCGATTTCTGAGTAAACCTTGAGCACCGCTGGGTGTGGTCCAAAAACCAAAAAACCAAACCAAAACAAACCCCCTCCAAAAAACAAACAAACAAACAAAACAAAATGAAGGGATTAGAGATACTTGGCACTGCATATGGACTTCTGAGATCCAAAAGGAGTGGTCCCTGAACATAGCACGGGGACACGGAAGAAGGAATGGAGGGAAAGAGAAAGGAAGAAAGAGGAAAGCTGGGCCCGGAGAGATAGCACAGCGGTGTTTGCCTTGCAAGCAGCCGATCCAGGACCAAAGGTGGTTGGTTCGAATCCTGGTGTCCCATATGGTCCCCCGTGCCTGCCAGGAGCTATTTCTGAGCAGACAGCCAGGAGTAATGCCTGAGCAATGCCGGGTGTGGCCCAAAAAAAAAAAAAAAAGAAAGAA
This sequence comes from Suncus etruscus, assembly GCF_024139225.1. Taxonomy (NCBI): domain Eukaryota; kingdom Metazoa; phylum Chordata; class Mammalia; order Eulipotyphla; family Soricidae; genus Suncus; species Suncus etruscus. Next base: position 96,061,756 of record NC_064856.1, read on the forward strand.
AGAAAGAGGAAAGCAGGGGATAGGAAGAGGGAGAGAGAAGTAGGGGGGAGAAAATGGAAAATGCAGGTGCATAAATTATTCATGTGTGCTTAATTATGCATAGAAAAAAACCTGAAAAGGTTAATTTCAACAACAAAAAAATTTTGGGGGAGAGAGACAGCACCATGTAGAGTGCTCGCCTTGCACACAGCAACAGCTTTACCCTCCCCTGCCCAAATCCCCAGGCACCATCAGAGGTAATTCCTGAGCAAATAGCCAGGAGTAGCCCCTGAGCAAGGGCTGAGTGTGGCCCCCAAACCAACAAAAATCAACAACAACAAAAATCCTTTGGGGAATCATAGTGGGGTAAGGAGAGATTTAATCTTTTTTGCAATGTATGTTTTGGTATTATCAGAATTATTTACAATAAACGTTATTTTTTATCAATTTTATTTAATTGGGAGCTACATTTGGCAGTACTTGGGGGATCATGTGTGGTACTGGGGATTCAAAGCAGTCTGCTGCATATAAAGTGAGTGACTCATCTCCTAAAGTTTAGGACCTTAACTATCTTTCCAGCCCTGACTTTCTGGATTTTTAAATAATAGTAAGTCATCTTTATAAGGGTCTATTGAAAATTATTCATCTTGGGCCCGGAGAGATAGCACAGCGGCGTTTGCCTTGCAAGCAGCCGATCCAAGACCAAAGGTGGTTGGTTCAAGTCCCGGTGTTATATGGTCCCTCGAGCCTGCCAGGAGCTATTTCTGAGCAGACATCCAGGAGTAACCCCTGAGCACCGCTGGGTGTGACCCAAAAACCAAAAAAAAAGAAAGAAAGAAAATTACTCATCTTAAGCTAAGATGGCTCAAAGGGTTTGAGTGAGTGCTCTTCATCAGAGACACGGGTTAGTCCTCAGCACTGCCTTACACCCCAGCACTACTGGAAGTGATTCCCAGTACCACCAAATCAGGATTTACTCCCAGGACCAGGATTGCAGATGTAGCTCCAAAACAAAAATCAGCAAAATCAAAACAACAAGGAGGCAAAGGTAAGGTAACCCTTTTAAGTCTTGGTCCTAAGAACACATGTGCTTGCTTTAATTTTGTGCTTCTTTTTTTTTTTGGTGGTGGTGGGGGGAGTGGGTTTGAGCCACACCTGACTGCATTCATGGGGTTACTCCTGGCTCAGAAATCACTGCTAACAGGCTGGGGGGACCATATGGGATACCAGGGATCAAACCCTGGTCAGTCCCAGGTCAGCTGTTGGCAAGGCAAACTCCCTACCGCTGTGCTATCACTCTAGCTACTATTTGTGCTTTTTTTTTTTTTTTTCCCCCATTTAAGAAACTATTCACTGGGGCCTGAGCAATAGCACAGCAGTTAGGGTATCACATTTGCCTTGCATGCAGCTGACACAGGTTCAATCCTATAGTCCCCTGAACCTGCCAGGACCAATTTCTGAGTGCAGAGCCAAGAGTAACCCCTGAACACTATTGGGTGTGGCCCAAAAAACACCAACATCAGCTACTCACTAATAAAAGGGGAGGAAGGAAATTAACAAGCAGGTAAACAAATGGGAACAGAAAGAGGAAAAAAAAAAAAACTGTAAACGCTTTCCTAAAACTGAAACCCTGCCCACCACTAGGTTTGGAAAGACAGTAACTGACTGAAGTAAATATTCTGGAATATGACATTCCACGAAATTCCAAAGGTGGGCAGAGATGGGCAAGTTCCATTTACAGAAAAGATTTCGCCCACAGAAACATGGTCTTGAGTCCTAATGAATCCAATTTCTACCAAGTAAAGCCCGAGCACCATGAAACTATGCAGCAGGCAGCTAAGTGTGGCAGGTGGTCATACCAACTCTGTGCCCACACGAGTGAGGACTCTAAGGTCATGGACTCACACACACAACCGCCTGTCAGCACAGGATCTGTGTACAGACACTTTGTCCCCCTTAGATGCCATCAAGAGAGGGTGAGAGCAGTGCAAAGGCAGGGAGAAGAACAGGAGCAAGAAGGAGAAGGGGGTAGGGGAAGAGATGGGGGGTGGGGGAAAGGAGAGAGAACAATAGAGCTTCTCCAGAGGGGAGAGAACAGAGGTACCTATTCCTTCCATGCTAGTAAAAATGGCAGCATAGGGGCCATTTCCAGACTAACTCAGTGTAATGTTTGCTAAGGAAAAAAAAAATCAGGCCATCCTCAACCCCACCAGGATAAGGGCCTTCTCCAGTTAGACTTGAAGACATCAGATGTCCATGTTGGCTCATACCATCAGCCACGAGGACCAACTGCAGGGGAATAACAGGATGCCAGCCCCTACCTTAAGTGATAAGGACAGCCACGAAAACTCACCTGAGCTGCTTGGAGGAGAGATGGGAATTTTTTACACTAAGGAAATACCTCTTCCCATGCCCTTTCCCACCAGATGAGACAACAACACCTCTGCAGAGACTGCCCAGGAGCGCTCTCCCAATAAAGACCTCAGTTGGTAAAATCTGTCTCTGCCTCTGTCTCTTCTATATCCCCATCATTGAAGTTGATTATCACAGAATTCGTGAGACCTGCACTCCAAAGGCTATGTATGAGACAAACCTGTGAACCCAAATTACCCTCTGCACCATTTCTTTTGGGGGGGTCACACCCGGCTGCACTCAGGGGTTCCTCCTGGCTCTATGCTCAGATATTGCTCCGGGCAGGTTCTGGGGACCACATGGGATGCCAAAGCTCTGTCTTCTGCATGCAAGGCAAACACCCTACCTCCATGCTATCTCTCCCTGGCCCCACCCTCTGCACCTTTCTATTCTCCTCAGTCTAATCCAGTGCTTCTCAATTATTTTCTGTCATGCCCCCCTAGAAGAAGAAAATATTTTTTCATGTCCCCCCACGGGACTGTAAATAGTATATTAAAAACCCAAAAATATATAAATTAATTTGAGCTGATTTTTTAAATCAGAGGTGATGTCTGAATTAATGGCTACAATGAGCATGTTTTGCAATGCATAGCTGCTTTTCGAAGCAGGGTTTGAAGCAGGACACAGCAACTCTCAGCTCCAGAGACATAGAGATATAAAAACGGGGCTTAGCTTGTTATGATAGTGTTTGCTGAGGTCAAATGCGACCCCCTTAACAGAGTCTTGAGAACCCTGGGGGGGGGGGGCGCCCCACTATTTGAGAAGCACTGGTCTAATCCATCTTTCAGTACCATACTGGCTGTTTATAAAAGTAAACTGTGTTGTTTATCTGCTCAAAAGCCTTGAAGGACGGGCCCGGAGAGATAGCACAGCGGCGTTTGCCTTGCAAGCAGCTGATCCAGGACCAAAGGTGGTTGGTTCGAATCCCAGTGTCCCAAATGGTCCCCCGTGCCTGCCAGGAGCTATTTCTGAGCAGACAGCCAGGAGTAACCCCTGAGCAATGCCGGGAGTAGCCCCCCCCCCCCCAAAAAAAAAAGTCTTGAAGGACAAGCTCCTGCTCCCTCCACAGCTTTTTTGACCTATTACTAAAGAATCTACCTCTTTGTGCTCAACTCACACAGCTTGGCTCACTGGTCACATCTTTTCTGGGGGTTGTTCTGTTTCTGGGTAGTGCTTAGGGGCTTCTCCTAACTTTGTTCTCAAGGGTCACTCCTGATAGTGATTTAGGGTGTGAAGGGGATGTTAAGCAGAGCTAGGCAATCCTGGCTTTCTACATGTAAAGCACACACTTTAGCTCCTTGAGCCATCTCTCTGGCCCTTTATACCCACATCTTTTTGTAGATAGACAATATCGACATATTCATTTTATAGGCCATACTTCCTGTACGATCTAGACATCTTCCTCTTCCCTCTAATAAGTGATTATTAAAATCTCCAGGCCTTTATCTCCATTCAAGGACTCTCAATTTTTTCTGAGAAATTTTCACTTCTCAGCATAAGACCCATATTAGTTTCCTTCACATTCTGTCAAATTCTTCTGCTGCAGCCCCTGTCTCTTCCAGGCAATGATTCATGTCAGGTATCAAATCCAGCCCACCTGAGGTCCAATTCAGGCTCTACAGTGCAGACTTACTAGTTCTGTTCTCTTTAAACACAGTCCTTGATTGAGAAGCCCACACGCACATTAAACATAGGATACTTCGGAAGGAAAAAAACAAACATAATTTTCTCAGCTGTATAAGAAAGGTCCCAAGTGGTACTTGGGAGGTTGAGGACTCCACTTAAGATGACTCCTTAGTTTAGCACAAAAGCCTGATAACGCCATGCTCAGGGGAAATCCAGGGTAGCAGCTGGTGATGCTGGACGGGACCTTATGGTGCTGGCAATTGAACCAGGTGGGGTGCATGTTAGGCATAAACCCTGCTGCTCTGAGACCATCTCCCAGTACCAAGATCCTTTTTGTATCTTTGGGAAGGGAGGCAGGTATGAAGTTCCATTTAATAATATAACTTAGGAGACAATGGTGCTGAGGGCTGAACCTAGGGTTCCTGGGTGCAAACTATTTATTCCAGACCTCTGGCCATCTCACTGGGTCTACATGAGAGCATCAGGCTCTACCACTTTTCTCTAGGAGGCAAGGAACACTCCCTCTTAGAGAGAGAGGGTTTTCTCTGCTTCTAAGACTGCTAGTTCCTGAGTAGGAAGGACAATCTTTTTTTGTGGTTTTTGTATCTGTGGGCCACACCCAGATATGCTCAGGGTTTATTCTTGACTCAGTACTCAGAGATCACTATTGGCAGGACTTGAGAGACTCTGGAGTGCCAGGGATCACACTCATGCCAGCTGCATGCCAAGCAAGTACCCTTCCCTCTGTACTATCTATCCCTCCAGCTCCAATAAGGAGGATCTTAAGTCAGTCACCCTGAGACATCTGAGTCATTGTGCTCTAGAGAGCCCCTTGTACAAAGCATGCAGTTACAATCCAAATTGCTGACCAGGAGCCATGCACCTCTGACCTTGAGAAACAGCTACTTTACCCAGGAGAAGGCCATATCCACTGTTCCTTCTGCTGCATTCTTAAACTTTAGAAAAGCACCTACTCTCTCTCTCTAGAAAACCTGCCCAGTACACTCCTTAGGCACTAAGAAACTGCTGTATCCAGGCAAGGAAAACCTTCCAAGAATTTACCTATGTCTTAAACACAGCCAAAACAAAGCAGAGGCAGGCAGGTTTTTGACTGAGGACTGGTTTGTTAAAAGTTTGGCCTTCTGGCCTCAGGAGGATCCCAGCTGGGAGAGCCCCCCGGGCCCCCCCCCCCCCCCCCGTTTTGATCCCCTCTGCAAGACTTTAGCCTCAAGGCCAACAGGATTAGCACATCCATTTCATGCTCTGAAAAGTCTGAAAAGTCAGAGAGGAGCCGCTTTTCAATGGAGGAAATGCCAGCAAGTCAGAGTGTGTTCGGTTTCTGTTCAAAAGATAAGCGGAGATGCTGAGGTTAAAAGGCAAAATTTCCAACAATGCCTAATAAAAGGTTTGGAGACAATGTACAGAATTAGGCAATGGGATAAACTCCAAGAAGAGAGGAGCAGGTGCCAGAGCAAAAATGCAGCAGAGACTCAGCACCAGACGCTTGTACACATTCAAAACTTTCCATGTATTTAAAATGTCATCAGGACGCCCCATGAGCACAGACTTGATGGAGCAATTAGGGAATGCAGGCTTATCCCTCTTGGCACAAAATATACCCACAAATAAGCTCCAAGGAGAAGAGGTTAAAAAAAAGGACACAGAGAAGTTTGATTTCTCTCTCTCTCCCCTCCCTCTCTCCCTCCCTCTCTCTCCCCCTCCCCCCCCCTCTCTCTCTCTCTCACACACACACACACACACACACACACCCACACACACACGTCCTTGTAAAGAGATGCAACACTGGTTCCAAAGGCATGGCGATTCCTAGAGCTATATTTAAATTAATCAACTATTTACACACTTTTCCCCCTTTCCCTCAAATGCTTACTGTTCTGGTTACAACAACTGTTTTGCTGGAGTGGTGGTGGGAGTTCTGATGCTCGAACATCAGGTGGTCGTTCTCAGACTCCAGGCTAAAGTGCTCACCAAGGTTTCTTTGCATCTCTTTGGTGGTGGTTCCAGCATACTAGCTTACGAAGGACCACTCCTTCCTCATAGTGGCACTCATGGCACCTTTTAATCATGTAACCAGGGGGGTCAAACTGGAAATCATTTGTGGTGCCAGGGATAGCAGAATGCAGAGCTGACCTAGTCATGCTTGCTGCCTGTAGGACTTCCGGGGTTGGAATTCGTGACCATACTACTTACCAGGCTAAGCCACTTTGACACTCCTCCAAAATGGGTTTCATTTTGTTTTATCTGGGAGGCACTGTGGTGCTAAGAATTGAACACAGATCCTCTGCATGCAAAACCTGCCTCCAGCCTGCTGAACTATCTCTCTAGCCCAATGGTCTTCAAACTACGGCCCACGGGCCACATATTGTATTTATTCCCATTTTGTTTCTTCACTTCTAAATAAGATATATGCAGTGTGCATAGAAATTTGTCCATAATTTTTGTTTTTACTATAATCTGGCCCTCCAACAGTCTGAAGGACAGTGAACTGGCCCCCTGTTTAAAAAGTTTGAGGACCCCTGCGAGCCCTTCCCCACCTCCCTGGGTTTTTAAGCCTCTGGTCTACAGATGAGCTTCAAGCTCAAGAAGCCACTAAAAAAATTTAATTAAATGGGGGGTGTGTGTGTGCGTGCGCTTTTTCAATTCTAAAAAGGCAAAATTGTGGGGTTTTTTTTGTGGGGGGCCACACCTGGTGATGCTCAGGGGTTATTCCTGGCTATGTGCTCAGAAATCTCTCCTGGCTCGGGGGACCCTATGAGACGCCAGGGAGCGAACCTGCCCTGGGTCAGCTGCATGCAAGGCAAAACGCCCTACCACTGTGCTAGCACTCCAGCCCCAAAATTGCACCTTTTTGTTTGTTTATTTTGGGGTCACACCCAGCAGCACTGAGATTACTCTTAGCTCTGCACTCCTGGCAGGGATGGGGGACCTTATGGGATGCAGGGATTGGAACCACAGTCCGTCCTGGATCTGCTGCGCGCAAAGCAAATGCCCTGCCGCTGTGCTCTCTGGCCCCTAAAATTGTGCTTTTTTGATTTGTTTTCTGGTGTTCTGATACTTGGGGAGGCTAGAGAACCACAGGACTGTTCCTTCCAAGGCTAGCTAATAATTTTTCTGCCAAAATACAAGCCAACCAAACCATACCCTAAATCACTTTTTGTTTTGGGGCTACATCTGGCAGTGTGGGGGGCTTCTCCCATCTCTGCCTGGGTGGTAGTGGCTTCTAGCAGTGCTTAGGGGACCATGTGGTGCTGAGGTTAAACCTGGGTATCCTGAATACAAAGCAAAATGTTCAGCCAGCTGAGCTCTTTCCAGCCCTCTACTCACTTTCCTTAACAAGTTCACACACATCAGCGATGGCCTGCTGACACTTCTCCTCTAGGGCCCTGGCATGTGGTGTACAGCTTGTGGCTGATGGAAGGTCCAGTGTGCTTGAGAACAGTGAATAACAATCTTCTGACTGGCTATCATCTCTTCTGTTGGCCTGACAATACCTTCATAATACAATCCCTGGTTATATATTTTGAGAACATATGGCTTTGAGGAGAAAAGGGGGGGTTTGTCAAGACTTTTAAAAACATGTCCTTTTGTTTTTGTGTTTTTCTGGGCCACACCTGGTTGGAGTGCCCTGGGAACCTTATGTGGTGCTAGGGATCAAACTGAGGTCACCAGTAAGCAAAGCAAATGTCTTAACCCCTGGAGCATCTCTCCAGGCTCTAAAACACATTCTTAATAGAGTTCAGTGACCCCTAAAAGATTAAGAACTAGTCAAACACTTCAAGGCTCCAGACATGTGACCTGGAGCTCCAGCACAGTGGGGGAAGAAACTTGCACTGATGAAGGCTCTCAGGGAACACCAATGCCAAGTGGCTGTGAAGGAAAACAGATTAAAGAGGCCTTTGTTTATTTTCAGTTGTTCCTTGCCCTCCCTTCCCCCTCCTAGCAGTGTACAGGATCATGGAGCAACAGAGTATAAAGGGAGAAGGTTCATAAATTCTCCAAATAAAGAAGACAGCAATAAACGAGCATTTCTCTTAGATAATATTGAACTTTTGAAATGCTTCTACAACTGCAGGGTTTGGGAGGATAGGGCCTGTCCATGTTTGCTTTGTAAAAACAACAGGCATCTCTGCAACCAAGGACCAGCTCACCAGCACAGAGGGAGCCTTGGCCTCCAACCCCACCAAGGCTGACAAAGAGAGAAAGATATTTAGACGCAAGTATGGAATCTTGAGACATGCCCAGAATAAAGAGAAGTGATCTCAAAACAAAGCTTTTAGATGGCTGAGAGATGACTGAATATTAAACAGATATCCATCAAACATAACACTGCAGAGATGTACTTAAAATGGTAATAAGATGTCCTTTTTGCTTGGTTGGGGTCTCTAATCCAGTTGAGAGATAAGACCTACATCAAAAAACATTAAAAATAAGAAATAGCAAAGTAAGTATCTAATAAGTGGGACAGATAATGAAAGCCGTGACCGTTTTGCAAGAGGTCACTGGGCTCAGGAGTGGGGCAAGGAAAGCTTAGGGAGGGAAAAGATGAGAAGGCTTAAAAGAGTGATGGCTAAGCTCCTCTCCCTTGATTTTCTTCCTCCAGGAGGAATTACTTTTAAAATATTTTACATTTTTATTGTTTTTTTGTTTGTTTGTTTGTTTGTTTTTTTGGTTTTTGGGCCACACCCGTTTGACACTCAGGGGTTACTCCTGGCTATGTGCTCAGAAATCGCCCCTGGCTTGGGGGGACCATATGGGACGCCGGGGGATCGAACCGCGGTCCGTTCCTTGGCTAGCGCTTGTAAGGCAGACACCTTAGCTCTAGCGCCACCTTCCCGGCCCCTTTTTTTTGTTTTTTTTTTTTGGTTTTTGGGCCACACCTGGTGGTGCTCAGGGGTGACTCCTGGCTGTCTGCTCAGAAATAGCTCCTGGCAGGCACGGGACCATATGGGACACCGGGATTTGATTTGAACCAACCACCTTTGGTCCTGGATCGGCTGCTAGCAAGGCAAACGCCGCTGTGCTATCTGACGCTCAGGGGTTACTCCTGGCTATGTGCTCAGAAATTGCCCCTGGCTTGGGGGGACCATATGGGACGCGGGGGATCGAACCGCGGTCCTTCCTTGGCTAGCGCTTGCAAGGCAGACACCTTACCTCCAGCGCCACCTACCCGGCCCCCCTATTGTTTTTTTTTTAACACTTTCATTTTTATTGGTATTTCTTTGAAAGGTGGGGGGTGGGGGCTTACTCCTGGCTCTGCACTCGGGGAATCCAGGTTGGCTGTGTGCAAGGCAGATGACATACCAGCTGCTAAGTATGTGCTCTGTGTCATTGAGTCTCCATTCTTTTTCTTGGGGTGGGGGGTGATATATGGTTCTTAGGGTTATCCCAGCTCTGAAGTTGGTGCCAGGGCTCAACTCTGGGCCTCCCACATGCAGAACTCTCTCATTATTGAACTATCTCTGGCCTGTTTTCATTTTGCATTCTTTTTTATTTGTGGGAGGGGGTACATCCAGCAGTGCTCAGGGATTATTCCTAGCTCTGAACTAAAGGTTACTCTTGGCTCTGCACTCAGGAATTACTCCTAGTAGGCTCAGGGAACCCTATGGGATGATGGAGATTGAACCCAGTTGGCTTTGTGTAAGGCAAAAATGCACTAATACTGTACTATCGCCCTGGTTCACTCATCTCTTTCTTTCTTCTTCTTCCTTTTTTTTTTTTTTTTTTTGTCTTTAGGGTCACACCCAGTGGCGCTCAGGTATTTACTCCTGGCTCTATGCTTAGAAGTCACTCCTGGTAGGCTTGGGGAGACCATATGTAATGCCGGGATTCAAACTGGGGCCTGTCCTGTATTGGCCCCGTGCAAGGCAAATGCCTTACTGCTGTGCTATTGCTCCAGCCCCTTTCCTTTCCTTCCTAAGTAAATCTCTTTTTTCTTTCTATCTCTTTCTTTCCTTTCTTGTTCTGCCCCTAAGTAAATTTCTTTAAGTAAAGCTATTTTACTCCCTCCCCACCCAAATACAAACACAAAATGACAAGCATAAAGTTGCCATAAAAGTTCACAATTCCACCCCTAAATATAGACCCAACATGATTAAAAAACCATGTACATGCATGTTCAATGTGGCATTATTCTTAATAACCAAAGTGTGGAACTAGATTAGATATCCAGCAACTAAAGAATGAATAAACAAATGTAGTGCTACCATCGGAGTCAACATCATTTGACCATTAAAAGAAAAAGCTGCTACTTGCTTCAACATGGATGAACTGGGCTAGGAAGATAGTTCAAAGGCTGGAGCTCTTACTATGCAGAAGCCCTGGGTGTACTTGTACTACTACAAGGTTCCCCAAACCAAAATCTCATATAAAATAAAAAGGAAAAAGGGGCCGAAGTGGTGATGCAAGCGGTAAGGCATCTGCCTTGCCTGGACTAGCCTAGGACAGACAGTGGTTTGATCCCTCGGTGTCCCATATGGTCCCCCAAGTCAGGAACGATTTCTGAGTAGAGCCAGGAATAACTCCTGAGCATCAATGAATGTGGCCCAAAAACCAAAATAAAAAAGGGAAAAAAAGCATAGATGACCCTTGAAAATATGCTCAATAAAAAAAGCCAGATACAAAGGGCCACATATTATATGATTGGATCCATTTATATAAAACGTCAACAGTCAAGTCCACAGAGACAGAAACTAGTCACCAGGGATTGCTGAGGGAGCACTATTCGTGGGTGTGGCGCTTCTGGAGTGATATGAATGTCTTAGAATTGTATGTTGGTGATGGCTGCACAACTATGGATATTCTGAAGACCAATGAGTTGTGTACAAATTAAAAAGGGTGAATTTAGTGGTGGTTGCCTTGCAAGCAGCCGATCCAGGACCAAAGGTGGTTGGTTCAAATCCCGGTGTCCCATATGGTCCCCCGTGCCTGCCAGGAGCTATTTCTGAGCAGACAGCCAGGAGTAACCCCTGAGCACCGCCGGGTGTGCCCCCCCCCAAAAAAGGGTAAATTTAATATATATTCTTTTTTTGGGGGGGGGTCACACCCAGCAGCGCTCAGGGGTTACTCCTGGCAGGCTTGGGGGACCATATGGGATGCTGTCCTTCTGCATGCAAGGCAAACGCCTTACCTACATGCTATCTCTCCAGCCCCTATAAATTCTATTTTAATAAGAAAAGTCAGAGAATAAGAACCAGGAAAAAGTAACTAACAGTTAAATCACTATGAAGGAATAAGAAAGATAACAAGTCACACTTTTGGTGTTTTGTTTATTTGTTTTGTTTTGGTGTTTGGGGAACATATGAAATGCCAGGGGTTGAACCCAGGTTGGCTGTGTGCAAGGCAAGTGCGTTACTCACTGTACTATGCTCCAGCCCCAAACACTTTAAGTTTGTTTTATTTTGTTTTTGGGCCACAACCAGCAACATGGTGTGCCCATGTGGTATGAAGGATAAATTCAGACCCCTGGGGGCCAGAGTGGTGGTGCAGCAGTAGGGCATTTGCCTTGCACGCAGCTGACCTAGGAAGGACAGCAATTTGATCCTCCAGCGTCCCATATGGTTTTCCAAGCCAGGAGCGATTTCTGAGCGGATAGCCAGGAGTAACCCGAGTGTCACCAGGTGTGGCCCCCAAACCAGAAACATTCAGACCCCTACTAGCCCTTTTTGAGGTATGCATCTCACAGCCCCTAGAACTAATAGACGAAAATGGGAACAAAGAGGAAATGTGGGTTACTCCTGGCTCTGCACGCAGAAGTTGCTCCTGGCAGGCACAGGGGACCATATGGGATGCCTGGATTCAAGCCACCATCTGTTCAAATCAGCTGCATGCATGGAAAATGCCCAACCACTGTGCTATCTCTCCAGCCCCTGAAATAAGAATTTTAATTCAAACCAGAAATATTCAGCTCACTTAGGAAAATGTAAATGCCATATTCCTAGATTGTAGACTGGTACAAGCTCTTCATTGAAGAAATGTTGGTGGACAAACATTTAAGAGGTTTTCTGCATTACCAGAACAATCAGAATCGAAGTGATAGTGCAGCGATAGGGTGTTTGCCTTGCACACAGCTGACCCAGGATGGACCCGGTTTGATCCCAGGCATCCCATATGATCTCCCGTAACAGGAGCTTGGCCAGGAGTAACCCCTGAGCATCACTGGGTGTGGTCCAAACCCCCCCTCCAAAAAAAAAAAGAAAAATGAAAAGAAAAGATGGAGAAAGGGGTTCATAAAAGAAAAAAATAATAAAAAAAAGAACTATGAATAAGAGTTAGGGATGTAGTTCTACAGAAAAACACGTGCATTGCAAGTGTAAGGCCCTGAGTTTGGATCCTAACAGCACAGAAAAAAAATAAATAAAAAAGAACAATGGAAGATACAGGTGTTAAAGGGAGAGAAACAGAGTATGTTGTTACCCTGTTAAATATCTATGTGCATATACACACATAATTTGAAAACTATATCAGTGATACTCAAAGCTTACTCCTGGCTCCACACTCAGCAATCACTGCTGGAGGGGCTTGGAGGACCATATGTGGTGTCTGGGGTCCATGTGCAAGGCACATGCCCTACTTGCTACACTATCTCTCATGCCTCAACTATGTATTTTTTTTTTTTTTTTACAAAGATGGGTTGGAGCAATAGTACAGTGGTTGTGTTTGCATGTGGCTGACAACAGTTTGATCACTGGCACTTCATATGGTCCATTAAGAATCATCGGCCCGGGCCCGGAGAGATAGCACAGCGGTGTTTGCCTTGCAAGCAGCCGATCCAGGACCAAAGGTGGTTGGTTCGAATCCCGGTGTCCCATAGGGTCCCTCATGCCTGCCAGGAGCTATTTCTGAGCAGACAGCCAGGAGTAACCCCTGAGCACCACCGGGTGTGGCCCCCCCCCAAAAAAAAATCATCGGCCCGGGCCCGCGAGGTGGCGCTAGAGGTAAGGTGGGTGTCTGCGCTAGCCAAGGAAGGCCTCAGTTTGATCCCCCGGCATCCCATATGGGCCTCCCAAGCCAGAGGCAATTTCTGAACGCTTAGCCAGGAGTAACCCCTGAGCATCAAACGGGTGTGGCCCCAAAAACCTAAATAAATAAATAAATAAATAAATAAATAAATAAATAAATAAATAAATCATCAGCCAGAAATGGCCCGAGATCTGCATTATTCAAGTAGTACCTGACTAACCAGGCCAGGTGCTCAACATTGCCTCAGCAGTTCCTAGGAGACCAGAGCTATATTGGGGGGAGGGGGTATTGGGGATATCTAGGGGGCCATGCAGTTGCAGGGATCACACTGGTGTTGGGCACATGTTACCCCAACCCCTGAATTCTTAAGCAAAAGGAAGATGTAACCAAACATTTGTTTGGTTTTCTATCTATATACAGACAGCTGTATTATAGCTTGAAATCGCCCCAAGTGATATGTGTGCTGTATGTTGAACTCTAATCCTCCCTCTACAAAATGAAATCATTATTTTCATAACAAAAATTTTTTTATTACTCTCAATATCTCGGGGATATGACCTTTGCATTACAACAAAACAGGCTATAACAGAAGCACTGGGGGTTGGAGATATTAAAAAACAAAAACAAAAACAAATCAAAGTTCCCAGTTTTGAGGGAACTAATAACCTAGCGTAAGGGAAAGTATGTAGGCAAATAAGAGGGTATGAAGAAAAGTATTATAAATACATTCTCACTACAAGTCATCTTTTTTTTTTCTTTTTTTTTTTTCGAGCCACACCCGTTTGATGCTCAGGGGTTACTCCTGGCTAAGCGCTCAGAAACTGCCCCTGGCTTGGCGGGACCATATGGAATGCTGGGGGATCTAACCGTGGTCCTTCCTTGGCTAGCGCTTGCAAGGCAGATAGACACCTTACCTCTAGCGCCACCTCGCCAGCCCCACTACAAGTCATCTGGAATAAAATATACCTAAGAACAACATATGTAATATTTTAAAGGTTGCAATACTCTAATAACCATTATAATGCATTCTGATCTAAATGAGCTCCATGATTTATGCTCATTTTAAATAAATATGCAGCAATATACTTTAGGAGAAAACAGTGATACCAGAAGGACCTATATTATCTTCCTTAGAACCAAGGAAAACTCCTAATTGCTACCATTTTCAAAATTGCTTGTTATTCGAAAGGACCGTAATAAGTTCTCATTCAATGAAAGTCCGTGTTCAATCTTCCCAATTATAGTGGCTTGTTTATTCATTAGATAAATATTTATTAAGCACTTCCTGCATATAGATAAATGAGAGAGAGAGAGAGAGAGAGAGAGAGAGAGAGAGAGAGAGAGAGAGAGAGAGAGAGAGAGAGAGAGAGAGAGAGAGAGAGAGAATCCTGTCTTCAGGGTCTGGGGGATGGTTTAGTGCAAAGATCCTCAAATTAATAATCTGTGGGGAGTTTAAGAACACATACAGTGGTGCTCAGGGGCAGTCATCAAATTTATTTGGCCTTCTGCTCCTTTTCAGAAAAACAATTACTCAACAACACTGACCTCCCCAACAACCAACCTTTAAGTGTACAAAACTCAAAGCACCTCTTTAAATTTCATCTGAGGCTATTTCTGCACTTCTGGGGCCTCTGCCTCTGGGACTCAAGACTGGTGGTCAAGTGAACTACCACTACAACCACAGTATAGGAGAGAAACACAACTAAACAGTGTGTCCCCTGGCAAACGAGTGTGAGGGTGCAACAACTGAAGTCTGCAATTCCCAGGAAGCACCACCACCATCATGGTGATGTATGAAGACCCCTGTCATGACAGCAACAATAGCAAAGAATAAAGGAACAGGCAAAGAAAAGAGGAAAAGGGGGGGGGTGTTCTGCTGCCTTCATGGGAATAACATTCTGGGGGAGGAGGTGAAAGATGACAGAAATAAGTTCACCACCCAGCATGATTTAACATGCTAAGTACCAAGGAGAAATATAAAGCAGAGAAGAATGGAAAGTGCCAGGGACAAGAGTTAGTGGCGTTATGTAGAGCAGGGCTGCAAAGCTTTGCTGAATGCCTGCCTTACAGATGAGGAAAAAAGAGACTCAGAGAAGGTAAGTATCTTTTCTGTAAATGAGATGATTTTGAATTCAGCTGCCCTTACTATTAAGTCCTAAGTCAGTAATGAGTTCAGCTCTAATAGTTTGCTAGACTACCTTTTTTCTCATCCTCCCTTTTACCCCTCCCACTTTCTGAGGGTAGTGCCAGGGGACTAAACCCAGGTCTCCTAGGTGGAAGAATGCACATTAGTATCAAACCACATTCCTAGCCTATTTCTTTAAACTATTCTAACATTTCATTTTCATCTTATTTTGAGGGTCACACCTGGCCATGCTCAGGGGTTACTCCTGGCTCTGAGATCAGGAATCACTCCTGGTGGGCTCGGGGGACCATGCCAGGGATCAAACCCAGGTTGGCCATACATGAGGCAAAATGCCCTACCCACTGGATTATCATTCTGGCTCTAGCATTTTTTTTTTTGTTTTTTTGTTTGTTTTTCTGGGATCAAACCTAGGCCTACAAAAGACCTCCAAGTTATCTTCCCGGCACCAAATGTTGGCCTTTTTAATCTCCCAAAGAGGTGGCTGGAATGTCTTTCTCTTTTTTCATTTTGGATGTCTTGTTTCATATCTACATTCACTTTTATAAAGGAGTAGTGGATGGCCTAAGAACTCTAGATGACATGTTCTTTAAAAAGCTGAGATCAGAGGGAGATGGCTGAAAGAGGATAAGACACAGGGCAAGCCTAGAATGGCTGTATGCTTGAAAGGTTATGAGATAGGCCACACACATGTGGTGGCTAGGGCCTAAATAAAGATGATTCTTCCTGAAGTCTGCCTAGTGAACCAGAGGAAATGCCTCCAGAAGCAAAGATGAGGATGAAAAATATTGGAAGGGATACACCAACATCAGCTGGACCAAACTCATTCAATAAAGGAAAACATGGGTTTTCTGATAACCAGAAGTTATGGGAGCGAAATATAAAGTCTCATCTTGGAAACGTCCATGACCAAGACAATTAAATGATGTGTTTTGAAATTGGGGTTACGGGGTGGGTGTAAAGTTAAAAGGAACAGTTCCCTTTTTTAAAGAATGGTATAAGACTATCTTTGGAGCCGCCTTTTTTTTTTGTTTGTTTGTTTGTTTGTTTGTTTTTTAAGATTGAGTGGTACACTAATGAGAGTTTGAAATTAGAGGTAATTTATGTTTTATATACAGATTTCAAGACATTTGCTAATTTTGTAGTTTCATGTGATTAGTTCCAAAGGTGACATATAGTAAAATCAGAAATGGTACCTTTTTGAGAATTACATATTTTTTTAGACACAACTATTAGCACACTGAGAAGGAAACAAGTTTTTATCTATTTAAACTGTAAACAATTACTCTCTTAACTCCCTTATTAACCAAAATGGCTCCCAGGAACAGCCTTATAAAGAGGGGAGTACTCTGTTGGGAGGGAAATGTTACGAACTATTGATTGAACGTGAATTAGATAAAATGAAATATAGCTCCCCCCATGGGCATTTTTGTTTGTTTCAAGTCATCGTAGGATTAAGTAATGCATTGCTATCAGTGGATACAGATGCTTAGCTGTTAAACAAATATATAGTCAACTTGAGTATTTGAAGAAGCCCATTTACCTTTGTCTACTTTAATTAGTCTTCAAAGAACAACCATTTGCTACCAAAGTAAATCAGTATTTTGAATGTGCTTCTCTTGGTTTTTGTTATTAGCTAGTTTTCTGTAAGCATTTCCACCAGAATTTGTGGAAATGGTAAGGAAACTGTTTCTTTTAAATGACAAACCACCACCAAAAATTTAAATGTACATAATACTTAAATATTAAGGTGTTTTTATTTTCAAAGAGGTATAGACACCAAAAAAGAAAAAAAAAAAAGCATTGTATGAAGATGGAAAATAAGAAGATGCACTTTCCTGTAATTTTGTCCAAACATTTAGTTACTAACTTGTGAAATACAACTTGATTTGAGCTTAACACAGGATTTATTTAATGTTTCATCTTTAGTGTATACGTACGTGCTTTCTCATAGGCACATTTTAAGTTACTGAAAACAAAATAATGCATCTTCAAGCATATCTTACGGCTCTTTGACCATATATACTTTGTTAGATCTTTGTGTTGTAGAGGTTTTTTTTTTTATATTTTTGTATTGTATCTGGGTCTTTTTAATGTGACAGCTAAACATCTTTAAGAACATAGTCACAGGTAAAGCAAGTATAATGCTTGAAAACTACAATGTTAAATTTGAGGCAGCTTCTGACTATTGGATTGGTGGTAACTCTTCATTGAACTTAGTAATAGGTAATAACTCCAGAGAAGCAGCCTGTATATATTCCTAACACTTCTGTTCACTTGCATTTAAGTTTTGTGTAAGTCCCAAGTAAAACAATGGAAATGTATATAGGACTATTCTTACATGATTTAATTTTATCAGGATTCATGAATTTAACTTGCTTTAATGTAGGCAAACGTTTTGTTTTGGTTCATTTTGCTGTTAAAATAACATCCCTCTCCTATATGTTCTTTTCATTCAAATGAATTACTAAAGTTGGGAGAGAAATGACTGAAATGAATGTCTTTACTAAAATACCAATAAATTTGTCAAACTCAAAAAAAAAAAAAAAAAAAAAAGCTGAGATCAAAATACTAATTAGCTAGCAATCGCCAAAGGACATTCAGCCTGCGAGAAGATTATGCAGAAAGCCTGGCCGAGTCCTACCGCCTCCCGCATGCTGCTGGATCCGCCTCGATTTAGTTCAGTAAGGAGTATTTATTTTATGTCCCAAGGGTGCCTCGAACAACTCAGATGTGCCTTAGCGACTCCTTTGATGGAGCCGTGCTGGAACCTTTTCAGCCGGCACAGCCTGCCTGTTAGCATCGAGGTGTTCCTGTCGCTGGCACATCTGAAGCTGCCAGTCCCAGCTTGTCTCCAGAAGTTCAGGTACCGCAATTAACCTGGGTGCTGTGGCATGCGTCTACTTTTGTTTCTTTTGTCTTCAATTAATGTTTCTTTCAAGAGGAAGTTAGAGTGCTTTGGGCATGTTTTCCTACTTAATCCCAAGAAGGAACACTGGGGTAAGCACCAAATCCTCACCTGTCAAGTGGACGAGATGAAATGACTCACTCAAATTAGAGTGTTTCACCCAAGGAATGGGAAGGAGAACGATCTAATTATCAACTTCAAATTCCACTCCCAGCACCTGAGATTAGAAGCCCTCAATCTTTTTTATATGCACAAGGTGGGCATCCTTGGACACCAAACTGGTGGGGCGAGGGGAAGTGTTTTTTTTTTTCTTTTTTTTGATACTGTTATTTCTAAGTTTTGCTGCAGTGACAGTAACATGTTTACAACAGTGTTAATGTTTATGAACTTGAGGTACAATTACGCACAAAGTGCCCAAGTCTCTACCATTGTGTGCACGTTATTTTTTTTGTTTTCTTCTTTTGGGGGGGGGGGTCAACACCCCCCATGCTCAGGACTCAAAGGACCATAGAGGATGCTGAGGATGAAACCAAGGAGGGCCATGTGCTAGTTGTGGTCCCTGCACAATGTTCCTTTTTTCTTTTTTCTTTTGGTTTTCAGGTTACACCCGGTGATGCTCAGGGGTTACTCCTGGCTGGCTGCTCAGAAATAGCTCCTGCAGGCACGGGGGACCATATGGGACACCGGGATTCAACCAACCACCTTAGGTCCTAGATCGGCTGCTTGCAAGGCAAACACCGCTGTGCTATCTCTCCGGGCCCCATACACTGTTCCTTGTCGAGTTTCCCTACTCCTGCTTGATAATGTTTTGGAATCCAGAATCCAGGGTTTGCCATTGCTTGTTACTGTATATTCCCTTGTTCTGTGTCTCTATAGTCCACAGCTGAGTGCGATCACATGAGTAAGATCATCTGGTGTTTGTTCTTCTCCTCCTGACTTATGCTGCTTAGCATGACAACCCCTGGCTGCAAGACAGATTTTAAGCTGACTGCAAGATTCTAACACCAGTAATAAAATGTCACTATTCCAATCAATGTCTCACAGTGCCCATTTGCTGGCATTGTCTCTATAAGTGAGCTGGAACTGTTTTCCTGCCCTGATGCTCCTCACCTGTCCACCAGGTTCATTTCTCCTTTGTGACAGAAAGCATGAGTTCATTCTCCATCTCCTCCTAACTTATATCCCATTCAGAAATGAGGGTGAGGACCAGAAATAGCAAAACACACGGGAAGCCCAGGTTCCAATCTCTGACACACACACACACACACACACACACACACACACACACACACACACACTGGTTTCCTGACCAGTACTAGATCTCTCTCTGTCTGTCTGTCTGTCTGTCTGTCTCTCTGTCTCTATCTCTGTCTCTCTGTCTCTCTCTCTCTCTCTCTCTCTCTCTCTCACACACACACACACACACACACACACACACACACACACACACTGGTTCCCTGACCAGTACTAGATATCTATCTATCTCTATCTATCTCTATCTATCTATCTATCTATCTATCTATCTATCTATCTATCTATCTATCTATCTATCTATCTATCTCTCTCTCTCTCTCTCTCTCTCTCTCACACACACACACACACACACACACACACACACACTGGTTCCCTGACCAGTACTAGATCTCTCTCTCTCTCTCTCTCTCTCTCTCTCACACACACACACACACACACACATGCGCACGCGTGCGCCCAACAAATAGAATTTTAAAAACAGTATGACCTTCTTAGCTCCCAAGTTGCCTGATATCATAAGCAACTTTTTAGCAAAAGTGTATTTTACATACAGAATAAAAACCAGTGTGTTGGGTCATGCAAGAAAACCTGGCTTTTCTGCTTGAAGGCAAGAGAGCCCACAGTGAAGCCCGACACCCTTGGACAGAAACAGCCCAGCTCCACAACTGAACTCAGGAACAGCTGAACCTTCTCAGGTAAAACCAGACCAAGAGATGAAAGCTCTGGGAATGGGGTAGAGATAAGTATATCCAGTGCCCTGTTGTGCCACCCCCCCCCAAAAAAAAAAAAAACCCAGCAGCCTCTGCTCATACCTGCCATCTTCCCTGTGAAAGAAAGGCCAAGCTCCTCTAACTAAGCTCCAAAAGAAAATAATGGCTTCCGATTCTTTCGCAGTAGTCTGTTACTGAGCTGACCACTTTGGGGCCTTTAGAATGGGAGTCAAACAGATTCTCCTTTCTGCATGAAGGCACAGCTGCCCACAGGCACACCGTCTTACAGCAAAGGTCCACAATGTAACCATATCAAACTGCCAGTCCACCAAATTTGTTTTAGATCTATCTATATATCCTGGACTTGTTGGCCACAAGAGGCCATGAAACACCTCAACATTTTGTAGTAGTCAGCTTAATAAAATCATAGCAATTCTGATGGAAAAATTGCAAAGAAGACCACCAAGCTCAGTGAAACGAAACAGTAACACACTCAATTAGCACAATCACAGACAGTAAATCTTTAGGCAGTGACTTTAGAGATATTATAATTATTACAATTTTACCTTCCCTCCTCCCCATTTTTGGGCCACATCCAGCAATACTCAGGAGTTACTACTCCACCAGGCTCTGCACTCAGGAATCACTCTTAGCAGTGCTTAGGAAAACATGGGATGCTGAGGCTACAACCAAGGTTGGCCTTGAGCGAGGCAAGCACCTTACCTGCAGTACTATCTCGAAGACTTCTCAAACTGACCTTTATTGAACCAGGCTTTAATCATTCATTTGCCTTTGATTGTAACAAATAATATGAAATAAATTTGTTTGTGCCTTCATGGGGGGAGGATACAATGGTGAGGTAGGAAACTAAAGAATCAGTGGGAGGAATAATACTGGTGATGGGACTAGTTATTTAAGCATTTAATGCCTGAAACAGCTATTTTATGAACAAGTTGGTAAATTACGTTATTAAAAAAAATAAAAAGGAGGGGCCAGAGAGATAGCACAGCGATGTTTGCCTTGCAAGCAGCAGATCCAGGACCTAAGGTGGTTGGTTCGAATCCCGGCATCCCACATGGTCCCCCGTGCCTGCCAGGAGCTATTTCTGAGCAGATAGCCAGGAGTAACCCCTGAGCAATGCTGGGTGTGGCCCAAAAACAAAACAAAATAATAATAATAATAATAATAATAAAAGGAAAGGAAAGGAAAACTCAGCCTGCCTCAGAAAAACCAAGCTGCCTTCTCAGCAAGTGTCTTACTGCTATACTACTACTCCAGCCCTTTAGAACACACACATACATGTTTCTTTTGTTTTGGGACTACACCCAGAGGTTCTCAGGGTTTACTCTTGGCTCTGTACTCAGAGATCAAGGACCATATGGGGTATAGGGAACAGGGTGAGCGATCTGCAAGGCAAGAGCTCTAATCACTATATTATCTTTCAAGCCTTAGAATATATTTTAAATGAAAATATTATTGACAGCAAACAGACAAATAACATATTTCCTTACTATTCTTTAAATAGGTCCTTCTGGAGCTAGAGAGATAGTACCCACATGCCTGACTTTAGCCTAGTCCCCAACACTCCTTCCACTTCCACAAGCTTCAACAAGAATGATCCCTGAGCACTGAAGGATGTAGAACTTAAGGAAGAAAGGAAGGGAGGGAGGGAAGATCTTTCTGCAATGTGGAATAATAACCAAGTAACTTTATTGACTGACTGCAATAATGGGGCACAGACCCAGGACCTTATGCATGTAAGGCATGAGCTTTATCACTGAGCCATATCCTTAGATCTAACTTTAAATTCTAGCCATACTAGCTGGCAGGGAGCCTAAAGAACCTATTTGGAACACCAAGATAATTAATAATGATTAAAAGAACTCTGGGGGCCTGGAGTTTGCCTTGCACACAGTCGACGCGGGAAAGACTCGGGTTCAATCCCTGGCATCCTATATGGTAGTCTCCCGAGCCTGCCGATTTCTGAGTGCAGAGCCAGGAATAACCCAAGTGCCGATGGGTGTGGGCCACCCCCTAAAAAAAACCCTCTGGTTTTTCACAAGAAGTCACTTCTGGAGCAGGATAGTACAGAGGGGAGGGCATGTCCTTGCACAAAGCCAACCCAGGGTTCAATTCCTGGCATCCCATAAGGTCCCCTGAGAACTGCCAGGAGTGACTTCTAAATAACCCCTGAGCATCACAGGGTGTAAGCCCCTCTCCCCCAAAAGGCAGTTCCATAATGACTGTGATATTTCCCAATGATCAGCCATCAAGAATATCAAAGCCAAAAAATAAAAGTGAGTAGTCAACAGCTTAATGTCCAGATCATAGGTAGAAAAGGCATGAAATTTCTCTCTCAGAGGCATGAATTTTTCTGGAAAGTTAGAATCTGAATTCTACCTGGAGAGATAGCAGGAATTTTTTTATTTTTTTTATTTTTTTGGTTTTTGGGTCACACCCGGCGGTACTCAGGGGTTACTCCTGACTGTCTGCTCAGAAATAGCTCCTGGCAGGCACGGGGGACCATATGGGACACCGGGATTCGAACCAACCACCTTAGGTCCTGGATCGGCTGCTTGCAAGGCAAATGACGCTGTGCTATCTCTCCGGGCCCAATAGCAGGGAAATTTTTTTCTATATTCTTTGAGTTAGTTTACTTGTGGACACATATTCTCTCTCTCTCTCTCTCTCTCTCTCTCTCTCTCTCTCTCTCTCTCTCTCTCCACCACAAACTGCGCGCGCACACACACACACACACACACACACACACACACACACACACACACACACACACCCTCCACCACGAACTGCCCAATATTTTCTGTTGGGGTCACATCCTGTGAAACTGGGGGCTACTCCTGGTTCACTCTCTCAAAGGTGGCTCCTGGTAGTGCCAGGGACGGATATTAGGCCTCTATATGTAAAGTATACACCCATGAGTTATCTGTTCAGCTCACAGACTGCCCAGTGAAGAAAGAGAAAAGGGAGATAAGAAGAAAAGCTTCTTATCTACTTCACTGAGGGGCTGTAGTAATAGTACAGATGGGCTGGGGGCTGAAGTTTCAGGCTAGGTGCCGAAGCTATGGCTGTGCAGGACCACTGTTTCCACTTAGGTCTATTTTTAGGATTGCCTTAAAGTTAGAAAAAAGATAGAGGTGTATCTAAAGACTCTTAAATGTTGATCTTAAACATTTCATCTGAGTAAGGGCCAGAGATATAGTACAGCAGTTAAGGCACTTGCCTTGTATCGGGGCTGACACTAATTCTCATCCCTGGTACCATATATGGTCCCCAGAACATCACCAGGAGTCACTTCTGAGATTAGATTTTCTTAAACTGCCCTGATAGCCTCTCCATCTAGAACACAGGAACAGAGAAACTGAGCATTTGAAATGCTTATTTCTGCCTCACAATGTTTTTTTTTTTTTTAATTTTAATTAGTTTACCTAAAAGTTCTATAACATTTTGCCACTTTCCTTCCAGTCACCTCACGTCAGCAGAATCAATGAAAATATTTGGACTAAGAAACACTGTGTACCTTTCACAGGCTCTCAATTCCTTTGTTAGCTATATTCTTTTTGCCTTAAAATTAAGTTTGAGTTCTGTGACCCACAATAAAGGGGAATAAAAATAGGAACAGGATCCAAGGAGCAAAGCAGAGGAGAGGAAGGACACAGGCAGAATCTCATCTCTACCAATTCTAATCTCTTATCAGGCAATAAGAGATAAGCTCTACTTTTACTCCTTTTCTTTGGGGAGATTCTCAGCCTTTTTAGATTAACCAGTCTGTAGATTTCCATTCTCAGAAACATTCTTCCTTCCTAAAACACACCATCTATTCTTGGGAATGAAACTTACATTTCCCTCAACCCAGGCTAAGTAGAGCATGCACTGCTATAGTAGCAAATATGGTGTGTGAGACACACACACACACACACACCCTACACACACACACACACACACACACACACACACACACACACACACACACACACACACACACTACTTCAGCCTGGGGCAGCCCTTTCTGGAGACCCACTTTGAGGCAGAGCAGAGAGATATTTAGAAGCATATAAACCCATCATGTTCCTTACTGCAACAAAAGAAATTCTTGCCAAAGCAGCTTACATTTCCAAAGGGGCCAAACAGTACAAGTGGGTAAGGAATTTTCTTTGCATGAAGCTAGCTAACTTGGGTTGGTCCCTGGCACCATACCCCTGAGCAACCACCAGTGCTGATATGCATACAGAACCAGGTATAAGCCTTTAAGTATGGTCCCAAATATAATGCTAATTAATCTTTCCTGCACAATGGTTATCTGATTTGGGGGTGGGTTTGGGCCAAACCTGGCGATACTTTGGTTATTCCTGGCTTTGTGCTCAGGAATCACACCTGGTGAGCTCATGAGACCTCTTAAGGATGGAGATTGTCCTTGGGTCAGCCAGCCTCCTGTAAGGCAAGTGTCCTACTCACTAGCAGTAGGTCATACCCGGGGCAAAATCCAGAGTTCACCTCAAAGAGAACATGTATCACACCAGCCATGGAGATGGCTCGGAGATGGCTCAGAATCAAGGAAATTCTGAATGGCTAAATGAATAATGAATGCATTTCTACATATCCTGGTGCCCAATCCACTCAAAGTTTAAAAAAATTTAAATGTGGGGGGGGAGAGAGAGGAGAGAGAGAGAGAGAGAGAGGAGAGAGAGAGAGAGAGAGAGAGAGAGAGAGAGAGCGCGAGCGAGCGAGCTTCCCCAAAGACACATCCCAGCATTAAAGTAAGAAAGTAAATCTCAAGAGAGGAAATCCAGGCAACACATGTGCCTGCTGTTGTAGTTTTATTATATATATTTTCAAGAGGAGGGAAAAACAAGGCCTTGATCTGGAGACCAAGCAGTGCCCGGGAATGCAGCCATACCTCCTAGATATACAAAGCATGTACTCAGCCCACTGAGCTAGTTTTCCAGCCTATAAAATAGTTTCTAAATCATCTCATAAACAAGGCCAAGTGAAAGCTAAGTCTGGGGCAGAGAACTTTCAGAAAAAATGAGATCCTAGTTCAGGGGTCTCCGTTTGCAGCTCTCCATACAACATGTTGTGGCCCTGCCCTAGAGGAATCTTTTGTTTTGTTTTAGTTGTTTGGGTCACACACACCCCACCCCCACCCCCAATGTCCAAGGCTTACTACTGACTTTGCACTCAAGGATCACCCCGACTTTGCCTCCTGCGGCCCCCAGGTAAATTGAGTTTGAGACCTCTTCCCTAGTTCCTGCATCCACTGCTACAAGAGAAATGTGGCCAGAGAACAAATTCAAAAGGATCATGCATAGCAGGCCCAGGCTGGATGGAGGTCTGGGTTCAATCCCAGTATCATCCAATTCCCTAGTACCACTGGGAAGGATCCCCAAGTTCTAAGGGCTACGGCCCTGGAATAAAACAATTTAAATAGACAAAAGGTAAAAAGAAAATGGTAACATGCCGAAAAGGTGTGTTTAAGTGCACAACCCCCCCACCCCCCCCGCCACCCGCCTTAGTTTTTAGGAACTTTTCTTATAAGTTGCTCTTTAAAGGAGCTGCAGATTCTAAGTGATGCCATGGGTACAGGTTCACTTACAGCCAATTTAGTAAGTGCTCCACAGTTAATTCTGTCAGTCTCCCTCCTACACAGAAATAGATGGGGCCCCATGGGGTCCAACCCCCCGGCCCCCACAGTGCTCTTCTGCACATCTTTTTTATTCTCTAGCACACAGAAATAGAGGAGTACATCCCAGAAAACTCCTGGGGAAAAGGAACGACAGTTCCTCTATACTATGTCTAGAAAAATCAGGCTCTAGCTTCCCATTTGGTTATAATTTTTTTTTTGGGTCACACCCGGCGGTGTTCAGGGGTTACTCCTGGCTGTCTGCTCAGAAATAGCTCCTGGCAGGCACGAGGGACCATATGGGACACCGGGATTCGAACCAACCACCTTTGGTCCTGGATCGGCTGCTTGCAAGGCAAACGCCGCTGTGCTATCTCTCCGGGCCCTGGTTATAATTTTTAAGTTTACTTCTTTCTGACTAATCTCAGTAATCATCTAAAACAAGCTGTTTCTTGAAGTTGCAAACCTATATTCATCTATCCCTCTTGGTAGGGGAAAATGTTCACATATCGTAAGGTCATTCTAAAAAAGCAGTTTGTCTCGAGGAGCTATCAAGGTACTGCAGAACTCAGAAAAATCTACGTGGTGTGCTAGAATGTTACAGTAGTGGCAGTTGATGATTCAAACCACCCTAGACAGATGCCCCTGGAGATTCCGCTGTATGAGAAGCATCAGCAATTACTGATGAAGAGAAAGGAGTCATTCCCACCGAGGCCAGCCGGCCTGCCATATGTGTGTGAAGCCATCTGCATTAGCTGTCTGCGGCTACCAGAGCGAGTCACCACAAACAGAAGAGATTATCATAAACTGTTCTTTGTGTCTGCAGGTGAGAAGTCCGACATGGGTCTCACGGGAGAAAATGAAGGTGTGTTCTCAATCAAAGGGTCTATTGACTGAATTCCATTCCAACAGTTCTAAGTAAGAATCAAAGACTTCGTTTCCATGTTGCTGTTAGCTGAGGCCACTCCCCTCTTCCTCTTCTACCACTGTGACTCTTTAGCTGACCCTTTTTGCCTTTCTCTCTCCCCACCGTTAAGGCCTTGTGATTAGATTAGGCCTACCCACATAATTGAGGATAATGTGCCTGGCTTCAAATCTGCAAGCTTAATCACATCTGCCAAATTTCTCTTGCTACAAATGAAGTAAGATATTCATGTGTTCCAGGATTTGGATGTGGAGGTTTGGGGCAGGCTATTATTCTTTCTGTTCATCTGACCAAGACCATCCATGCAAGTTAGCCATCAACTCAGCACTGAAAACAGTCAGAGTGGCCCAGTCAGATGAACTTCATACTGGATACCTGGAACTGTGAGAAATCAGTGCTATTTTAAGTTTTCAAGTCTGCAAACTTGGGGGGGAGGGGTTTGCAAGGCAGCAAAAGTTTATATAGGGGCCAAGGCTCCATCACATCCACTTCTGTGGTGTCTGCAGCCCTAAGCTTGAGTAACAGGGCTTCCCCGCACCTCTGCTTCAGTTCAGGAAGAAAGCCTAAGAAGTCATTAATAGTTTTTAGTTTTCAAAATCAGTAAACAAATTCAATTAACTTCCAATTCTTCTTCCAGTTCTAATCTAGTAATTATTACTAAAATTCAACCAAAATCAGTCTTATTATCAGAGGATCAAAGAAACTTTCTGATTTACAACCAGAAATGAGATACATTAAAAAATTTGTGTATCAAAAAGTTGCTGGGGCCGGAGTGATAGCTCAACAATAAGGCGTTTGGGCTGACCCAGGACAGACCACGGTTCAAATTCCCCCTACCCCGGCATCCCATATGGTCTCCCCAAGCCAGGAGCAATTTCTTTTTTTTTTTTTTTTTTTTTTTTTTTTTGTGGTTTTTGGGTCACACCCAGCAGTGCTCAGGGTTACTCCTGGTTCCATGCTCAGAAATTGCTCCTGGCAAGCATGGGGGACCATATGGGACGCTGGGATTCGAACCGATGACCTCCTGCATGAAACACCTTACCTCCATGCTATCTCTCCAGCCCCCAGCTAGGAGCAACTTCTGAGGGCATAGCCTGGAGTGACCTCTGAGCATCACCAGATGTGCCCCCCCAAAAAGTTGCATGTGTGTATAAGAAATAAGAAATTCATATAAGAAATTCACATAAGAAATTCATGTAAGCTTTGGGCTACAGAGCCTGTTAAACAGGCAGGGGTCTCTAACTTGGATTAATATACATTTTCTCAAATGGACTCTCCCTCATATACACTGATACTTAAAAGGCCTGGAAAACTTCAGTAGAAGGAAAATGCCAATAGCAACTTAATGTCTTTTTGGCTCTTTTGACTGAATTCCCTGTGCCTGGGTCTTGCCTATTAATTGAATGCTATTCAGATTCCATCTCAAAAACAAATGAGGATGGAGACCAGAGGCCTGCCTTGCCCAGACTGATAAGAGCAGCACAGTGCAATTAGAGCCAAACAGCTTTGTTTTGGAATGTAATCACCGCCCCAGCCTTTTTCCCAATGGGATGGCCACAGTGTAATTACCTCTTCAGGCCTCATTGTTGGGGAATGTAATTCTTTTTTTTTTTTTCTTCTTGTTTTTGTTTTTTCGGGCCACACCCGTTTGATGCTCAGGGGTTCCTCCTGGCTAAGGGCTCAGAAATTGCCCCTGGCTTGGGGGGGGGGGGGGAGACCATATGGGACGCCGGGGATCGAACCACGGTCCTTTCTTGGCTAGCGCTTGCAAGGTAGACACCTTACCTCTAGCGCCAGCTCGCTGGCCCGGGGGAATGTAATTCTTTTACAGGGCCCACTTTGGAGGAAGAAGGGAGGTACAGAATTCACAGAATGCAAAAGAATTTGCAGCCCCCTCCCCAATGGTGATATTGGGAGCTAAACAAAGTATTTCTATGCTCTTTAATTAAATAGCGCTGCTTCCACTATAGGTTCCAGCCTGATTTTCTATGGACAAGGAGCCATCCATTCCCCAGCAGAGCCTGACTTCCAGTTCCCATCATGTAAAGTCATAGCTGAGGTCTTAGGGAAACACTCCATCTCTTTATGGCTCTGCTTCCTCGGTCAGAAAAAACGAGTACTCTTAAGAAAAAATAAAAAAAGAAAAAAATAAAAAAAGAAAAAAAAGAGGGGCAGGTGAGGTGGCGCTAGAGGTAAGGTGTCTGCCTTGCAAGCGCTAGTCAAGGAAGGATCGCGGTTCAATCCCCCGGCGTCCCATATGGTCCCCCCAAGCCAGGGGCAATTTCTGAGCGCTTAGCCAGGAGGAACCCCTGAGCATCAAACAGGTGTGGCCCAACCCCCCCCCCAAAAAAAAAAAAAAAAGAAAGAAAAATGAGTACTAACCTAAGAGGACATTACAGGAATGCTGTGAGGGTGAAATGAATTCATATGGCAACAATGCTAAGAAGTAGTCTTGGCATACAGTGAGTACTTTGAAGCACATCTGAAGCCCCATTCATAGTCACTACACTGCAAATGTGATGCAATTCTAGTTCATGGATGAATCCAAGTTTGAATTAGTTCCTTCTTCCCATTCCTTTGCCTCCCAAAAAAGGTATCTTCAAATTATTTTGCCAGTTCAGCATTGGGGGTGATGTTTTGAATAGTTTGGCCAAACATTTTTTTAGTTTGAAGAAACGCCTTCCCAACAGTGCAGGTGTTCAGACACTGTTTTGAATAGTTTGGTTGAAAAAAAAAATTTTTTTTTCCAGTTTGAGGAGATGCTTTCCCAATACTGCAGGTGCTCAGACACTGCCATAGAACCATCACAATCTTGGAGCTACTTGCCTGTTTGTTTTAAATTATTCTTAAATGTGAAAGTGACCAATATTTTCATGTCCTGTCCATAATTTATGTTACTAGTCTAGGGAAACTACAAGAGAAGTGCTGTGAAATTTTATTGTTGGTAAAAATCCACAAACATCACCAAAGGCAGTTGGCAGTTACCATTGCCAACATAGCAGATTCTGGGAAAATTTGCCTTTCTTTCCAAATTCAGCTATGAAAGTTAATGGCATTTTTGCAGCATAGCCCATCTCCCTGAATTATTTCCTTGTACCTAATGAAAACCTTGAACTCCTATCCAGTTTTCCTTCTGCTTCTTTAGAGCCTTAACCTAAGGGAGAAAAAAATTTGGCTTCTCTTTCACCAGCTTAAAAAAAAAGTCATAAGTTCAAAAAATCCTGACTTCACTTGGCAGGGATTCCTATTCCAAGGAATCATACCCCAGAGCTTAGGACAGAAGCAAGCACACAGCAGCAGAGACCTGGCTCTCTGGCAACCCAGAGACTCATCAATCCTGTAATATGAGGGACAGAGGACACTTTGGCTCTGGCGACACTCAACCCTAGGCCAAGAGAAAAAAACATCAGGAAGTCTCAATACTCTGACAGGTCTCTGGTCCAGTCCCTATGGGTAGACCCCCAAGACAATCAGGTACAGTCTTGCCTTCCAGATGAGCAGCACAAGGACCCTGAGGAAGAGCTGGCCACGTGAACCAGCAGGTGTTAGAGAAATCAACACCCACAGGTTGGCTCTGCTTTGGTAGAGAGGGTGAGAGGTGCTGTCTGCCAACTCCTATGGCATTTCCAGTCACTTTAGAATAAAAGAGGCTACTTAAGGACATGACGGGGAAGGGAAAAAGAGAAGAAAAGCTGAAGTGAGCTCAGAGTTTTGAGGAGGAGGCAATGGAAGGTGGGTATGGGTTATTAGCTTGTACCATTCAAACTGATGCTGGTTTGATGAAGTAGATGGGAGAGCAAAGAAGAGAATGGGCCCCAGTCTTTCCAGGAGTTGGGAGAGGAGCTCTCTTGCTGAATAAAGTGGGACCAGTCTGGTTGCTGCCTTCTGTGGAAAATAACAGCTCTGACCTCCCATGTGAGATTTTCTTTCTTAACACCGCTTCTATAGATTTCTGCATCCTTAGGTGGTCTATTCTGAGGGGTTGCAAAACATGTCAGAGCACATTACTATTCCTAGTGTAAGAGAGAAGTAAAAGGGTACCAGTATTTCAGCAGGTTATGAGAGACCAGCGGGCATCTTCAGCTGGCACTTCTAACATGAGCAATAACGTGAGGGACTAATAAAACTCAGAGATTTCTTGCAGTTCAGAGCATCCTCCGAGTAGAGAGAACTTAAGGTATGAGCATATTGTGAGCTCTCAATCCAGACAAGCTGCTGTGAAGACTTCTGCTCAAGGGAAAACGAAAAGAGGGTAGTTGGTTAAGTCAGTAGAAAGGCTACAGGCCTATTTCTCCAGGGAATGAACGTCCTAGCAGTGCTGACAAGAACCTGCTGTCACAGCAAAGAAGCTGAATGTTTTTTTGGGTTTTTTGTTTTTTTGTTTTTTGTTTTTGAGTTTTTGGGTCACACCCAGCAGAGCTCAGGGGTTACTCCTGGCAGGCATGGGGGACCATATGGGATGCCGGGATTCGAATCAACATCCGTCCTGGATCTGCTGCTTGCAGGGCAAATGCCTTACTGCTGTGCTATCTCTCCGGCCCAATGTACTTCTATTTCTACCACAAAAATGCTGTTAATTTGGGGCTGGAGAGATAGTATACAGGTTATGGTGCTTGCCTTGCATGTAGTTGACCTGGGTTCAGTCCCCAACATTCCATATGATACCAGAGCCTCACCAAGAGTGTAATTCCTGAGTGCAGAGCCAAGAGTAATTTCTGAGTACCTATGAGTATTCATTTGCCACCCCAATGCTGTAAATTTTGAGCTCTCACGGCCCAGCCTTCTATTTCTGCTTCCATTGCAGCATTTAGCACAATACCTACTTTTCTATGCCTATATGTAAGCAAGTGGGGCTTCAATAGACAGCATTCTGAGGGAGGGCAGAAAAGTACATCCTGTTCATTCATATGCTGTCACCATGTACCTAACCCTATTATGTGTAGTGGAGTTATGGATTCCAGACTGGCATACCAGCGAAGCAATCTATGGGGATCACACATTGATTTTTTTCTATTACAGATAGCTCTTTTTCTGTTTGTTTGATTGTTTATTTGTTTCCCCCACCTCCTCCCTTATGGATAGCTCTTGACCAAGAAGAATCCACGTGCTACTGAGACCCAACACATTTTGAATTCCTGCCTTGTATCACCTTTCACTTATTACAAAGCCATTTCCTCACAAGATCCTGCCTGTTCCGGCGTTAATGAGTTTACTTAGAATTTTAAAACATATCAGAACCACCTAGAAGACTCTTTAATACACAAACTTGGGGCCAGAGTACAGCAGGTAGGCTTGCCTTACATGTGGCAGAACTGGACTTAATCCTGAGCACCCATATGATCCTCTGTGAGCCCTCTAAAGGAGACCCTCTGAGCAGACCAGGAATAAGCCCTGAGCAATGCTTAGAGTTTTATTTATTAAACACACACATACACACAATCTGAATCCCACAACCAAAGTTTCTGATGCAGTGGCTCTGGGGTAGAGGTTGAAGTTTTGTTTTTTTTTTTTTTTAGATTATTTTTAGTTTGGGGCCATTCCTGGAGGTGCTCAGTGGTTACTCCTGGCTCTGTGCTCAGAAATTGCACCTGGTAGGCTCGTGGGACCATATGGGATGCTGGGGATGGAACCTGGGTCCATCCTGGGTAGGCAACATGCAAGGCAAACGCCCTACCACTGTGCTATATCACTCCAGCCCGAGGCTGAGGATCATTTGGAGCAAACTTCCACAAGAAGTTGAGGCTAGTGGTCTAGTGAAACTTTCTCTCCACTCTCCCTTCCCCATCCCTTCCTTCCAGCAAGCTCAAGAGACCATATGGGATGTTAGAATTGAACCCAGGTAAGCTGTGCTATTGCGTGGGGCCCAAAAGCCTAAAGCTGCATTTTGAACGGCATTCCTCTTAGCTAATATATCAGAAAAACAAAATAAAACAAAACAAAACAAAACAGTGAAAGTCTCAGGGGAATCATTAAGTTTTTAGAGGCAGACCCAGAAAATTAGGCTACTCCCTGACCAGACTGTACAATCCCTAAGGGCAGAACCATTTAATTTTTTTTATAAGACCCACATTGGTCTGGAAATGTTACACACTTAGAAGGTGCTACACACATTTCAAAGTGCCAGTACAGAGAGGGCACAGGGGGATAAACTCCTATGAAAAATTTCAAGAGAAATTTCCCAGGGGAGAGAAAGAAAAGCACAGAAACACTCGGTGATGTAAAATTTTAAAAGACCACCAAAATCTTGACACATTGCCAATATTCATTACTTCCCCAGAAAAACTTAACAAAGCACAAAGCATTTCACCTTGTACGGTCCCCCAAAAGTTCATTTCTAGCGGACTGGAAAAGAAGGAATAGGGTTGGTGATAGAGTTCCCACTCATAAAAGACTCTGTGGGCTGAAAGACATTAGAAGAGACTTGAGTTCTCTGGGATGAGGGCTGCATTTGCTCCCCAGGCAACCAAGCCAACCCCTGGATGTTTGGATACTTTCATCCCTGGAGCAGAATGAAAGGTAACTGGGTTGATCACTAAAGCAGCAACAATGAATCTCACCACCACTATGTGCCCATTTAGCTGAGTCTATAAACAGCCATCTCAGTTGATGCTGAGTGCTATGAACATCATTTGCTCAGCTGCTGGATACCAGAGAAGCACAGAACAAAAGATAAAGGCCTAACCAAAGAAATAAAGTGCCAAATACCAGTTAACTATTCATTTTATTTTAAGTTTAAGTACACCGTGATTGATGGTGCTTAACACTTCATTATTATTTTTCATTCCCAGATTTCTTGATTCAGGTAACTATTATATATGTGTATAATGTATGTATGTATATATATATAAAATTTTAAGATGTGCTATATCAGGGCCCGGAGAGATAGCACAGCGGCATTTGCCTTGCAAGCAGCCGATCCAGGACCAAAAGTGGTTGGTTCGAATCTCGGTGTCCCATATGGTCCCCCATGCCTGCCAGGAGCTATTTCTGAGCAGACAGCCAGGAGTAACCCCTGAGCATCGCCGGGTGTGGCCCAAAAACCAAAAACCAAAAAAAAAAAAAAAAGAGAGATGTGCTATATCAAAGAACTAAAAAATTAGCTTTAGAAGTCTGGCTAATTTCGCAAGGTATTTACTCAATGTTCAATTGCTTCAGTCCATACTGGTGAGAGTGATAAAATACAACCCAAAATGAAAGTAACAAGAAGGCCCGGAGAAATAGCACAGCGGCGTTTGCCTTGCAAGCAGCCTATCCAGGACCTAAGGTGGTTGGTTTGAATCCCGTTGTCCCATATGGTCCCTTGTGCCTGCCAGGAGCTATTTCTGAGCAGACAGCCAGGAGTAACCTCTGAGCAACGCCAGGTGTGGCCCAAAAACCAAAAACAAACAAACAAAAAAAAAAAAAAACAAAAAAAAAAAAAAAGAAGAGAAAGTAACAAGAAGAAAATTCTTTTCTTGGGGGTGGAAAGGGCCACACCTGGCAATGCTCAGCTGTTACTCCTGGCTCTGTTGTCAGGGATCACTCCTAGAGGTGCTCTGGGACCATATGGGATCCAGGGGTTGAATCTGGGTCAGCACAGCAAGGTAAGGTAAATAAGCACCTTATCCACTATACTATCTCTCTGGCCTTCAAGAGAAGAAAATTCTTATGAAACAGGGTGGTAGTAATAGTAGTAGCAGCAGCTCTACCTTACCCACAACAGATAACAGAATGGTGGAGACATACAGTTATTCATATTATAATAATTACACATGGGAGAGATAAGAAATTATAGCAAAGCAACATTCTAAGTCTGATGTAAATTCTGATAAAAATTTATTTTAAAAGTTAACTAAGAGAAGCCAGAAAGACAGCACAGTGGTAGGGTATTTGCCTTGCAAGCGGCCAACCCAGGACCAATGATGGTTCAAATCCCAGCATCCCATAAGGTCTCCGGTGTCTACCAGAAGCAATTTCTGAGCAGAGAGCCAGGAATAATCCCTGAGTGCCTTATTACCTCTTAAATATAACCTTGTGTCTCTCTCCCGCTGCAGTATAAAATCACACACTGCCTTCACCCCTGGGTGTTATTGGTGTGAGCACAGAAATTTATTCATTGGTTCATACTCTAGAATCTGCTAATGCCTTATAACTGTTCATAGAAATGCTTACAAACTTAAAATAAGTTTACACTACTTAACTGTTGAATCCCTAGCAAAAATAGAGCAAAATAACTGCCGTGGTTTAAATTTCACATTTTTTTTTGAGGGAGGGGGAAATTTGTGTCATCCTTATAGCAGAATGTTACTTTTTAAAATAAACTTGGCTTAGTTAGAAATAGATCTAAGTGAGAGCTGGTACAAAAATTGGTTTTCTACCACTCCGTGGATAACAACAATGCTCCCAGCCTTTTTGGGACCCTTCATTGGCTTTATGTTGCTAGTTTCCTTTGGTCCTTGGGCTTTTCGCAAACTCACCACCTTCATAAAGAATCAAGTGGATGAAGCAACCAGAAAGGACTCAAAAGTTCTGTATCAACAACTATGCACCTCAGAAGACCAGCTAACGCCTGACATCTCCCCTCCTGCCAACTCTCCGCCACTTAAGTTTGAAGTTATCGAGGAGCTGGCGCATAGACCTCAATCTGTGCGCTCGCACCTTGCCAAGCTTTGGAGACGACTGACTCAAGGGTAGCAGATGCGGTGACTGGAAGCCCCACACCTCTTCACCCAGAGGGCCAGTCCACCGAGGCACGTCTGTCCCTTCCATATTGTATACTAAACAGGGGGAGATGTGGGCAACCGTGCACCCACATATTCAATGGAACTCTGGATGAATTTTCCACCGCCTGCCTGAATAGCCACAAAGTTTGCATAGCCCCGAACCAACAGGAAACTCTGCAAATAAATTTAGCTCAGCACAAAGAATCTGGCTTAACCAGATTCCTTAACCTTTCCATGGAACCTGTTTTTGTGCCTGCTCTCAAGCACATAGTTATAGATATATTTTCGTAAAGTTTAAATTGTGATCCTTATTGCTTGCACAAAAGAAAGATCTAAATGGAAAATAGGCTAAACAAAAAATTGTATTTGCGTAAATATCAATTAGCTATTTGTTTAAGAATTTGCTTCCACTCCCCCCATCCTGCCAGGTTCCTCCTTATCCTTCCAGCCATCAAAATGTGCTCCCATTGGTTAAAATTGTTGTACTTGTACAAATCTGATTGGTTTGTGTTTCAATCCTATGTTACTACTCCTCCCAATGGAGCAGGGCATAAAAACCCTGCTCTCCCCTCAATAAAGTCTCTCGACTGGCACACACGTCACCCTGAGCGTTTTACTAACTTCTACAGCTTAATTTTTTAGGTGTTCACAAAAGAGCTTAACACTCGCGAATTATTTGTAGTTGCCTTCTGCCTTCTGTCCTGGTTGAGAGAAAGCTGCTGGCCGGAATTCTCTCCCAGTAAAGGACAGGAGCAGAGGCAATTACAGGGTGTGGCCCAAAAAACGGAAGGAAAGGAAGCGGGGGAGAGGGAAGGAGGGAGGGGAGGGAGGGAGGGAGGGAGGGAGGGAGGAAGGAAGGAAGGAAGGAAGGAAGGAAGGAAGGAAGGAAGGAAGGAAGGAAGGAAGGAAGGAAGGAAGGAGGGAGGGAGGGAGGGAGGGAGGGAGGGAGGGAGGGAGGGAGGGAGGGAGGGAAGTAGGTAGGAAGGGAGGGAGGGAGGGAGGGAGGGAAGGAGGGAGGGAAGGAGGGAGGGGAGGGAGAGGGAGGGAGAGAGGGAGGGAAAGAAGGAGGGAGGGAGGGAGGGAGGGAAAGAAGGAGGGAGGGAGGGAAGGAGGGAGGGAGGGAGGGAGGGAGGGAGGGAAGAAAAAGTTAACTAAGAAAATTTAAATTTATATTAGAAGGTATTCGTTTAAAAAAAGTGGTAAAGGAGACACAACAGAACAAAAAAAGACATTTAGAAACACAGAAAACAAGGAGATTGGCAGACAAAAATCCAGCTAAATCAATAATGACATTAAATGTGAATTAGCTAAATAATCAAATTAAAAGTCAAAGATTGTCAGACTGGTTTTTAAAAAAGAAACCAAAAACCAATGACTGGCTTCCTATTTACAAAACAAAACAAAAATCACTTTAAACTTAAAGATAAAAATAAGATGAATTGGATGGAAAAGATAAACTATTCACACAAAGCCATTAAAGAGTTGGAGTAACTGTATTTCCTGGTAAGAGAAACTACATTAAATGAAAATATTTATGTAGCTAGAGATGTATGTTATTTTATTTTCAACTTTGAGCAGAGGGATAACTTTATAATGATTTAAAAGAATTTACCAGGGCCGGAGAGATAGCATGAAGGT
The DNA here is from genome assembly GCF_024139225.1 of Suncus etruscus. Classification (NCBI taxonomy): domain Eukaryota; kingdom Metazoa; phylum Chordata; class Mammalia; order Eulipotyphla; family Soricidae; genus Suncus; species Suncus etruscus. The sequence goes on from NC_064856.1 coordinate 96,098,670, forward strand.
AGGGAGTTTGCTTTGCATGCAGAAGGATAATGGTTTAAATCCCGACATCCCATATGGTCCTCCGAGTCTGACAGGAGCGATTTCTGAGCGTAGAGCCAGGAGTTACCCCCTGAGCGCTGCCGGGTGTGACCAACCCCCCCCCAATAAATAAATAAATAAATAAATAAATAAATAAATAAATAAACATCATGAAAAGATATCATTTCAAACAGACATGTTAGCAGCAGTTTTGAGTAACCAGAAGTAATCCGAGTCTCCCCCAAAATCAAACTGATCTGTTGATATGTTTATAAATTGACCTATATTAATATAACTATTTACCTTTGTATTGTAGCAAGCAATATGAAGTAAATTTGTGCCTGCATGGAGACAAGGTACAGTGGTGAGTAGGAGATTCAAGACACTGGTGATAGGAAAGGAAGGTTGTGGGATTAAACTGGTTTTGGAAGGATAAACCCTGGGCCCGGAGAGATAGCACAGCGGCGTTTGCCTTGCAATCAGCCGATCCAGGACCAAAGGTGGTTGGTTCGAATCCCGGTGTCCCATATAGTCCCCCGTGCCTGCCAGGAGCTATTTCTGAGCAGACAGCCAGGAGTAACCCCTGAGCACCGCCGGGTGTGACCCAAAAAACCCAAAAAAAAAAAAAAAAAAAAAAGAAATGGAGAAACACTTCATGTTCATAGCTAAAAAATTCACACTGCAGGGCTAGAGCAGTAACTCAATAGGCTGAGCCACAAGTTTTGCATAAGGAGACCTGAGTTCAATCAACAGCACCACATGGTCCCCAGGGACTACAGGGAGAAACCCTCAACACTTATCTTGGTACAGTTCCTGAGCACTGATGGCATGGCCCTATAAGCAAAATTAAAAATAAAACACAAACAAGAATTGACACTGTTCAAAGTTGTCTTACACAAAACATTATACAGTTTCAATGCAATCTCCATCAACATTCCAATGACTTTGGGGGGGAGGGGTGTCACACCCGGCAGTGCTCAGGAGTTATTACTGGCTCTGCGCTTAGAAGTCGATCCTGGCAGGCTCAGGGGACCATATGGAATGCTGGGATTCAAACCGGAGTCTGTCCTGTATTGACCTCGTGCATGGCAAATGCCTTACTGCTGTGCTATCACTCCAGCCCCTCCAATGACATTTTTCAAGGACTTCCAACAAATGCTACCATAAAGTCACCTAGACCTATTTAGCCTACCACTTTTCTTTCTTTTTATTTTTTAGCCTACCACTTTTAAAGATGAAAAAAAAATCACAACACCCTCTGGAAATCGTCTTCCCTTTTCCAATGAACAAATAGAAACCATCCCTAATTGTACCCACAGGTTTTACTACCACTACCACCACCACCACCAACATCACCATGACCTCCGAGCCACCTGATGGGAAATTTTCCAGTTTGGAAAATGCTAGTAGAAATGGTTCTGCTCTTTTTTTTTTTTGAGCTAAGAACCAAACAGCAAGATCGAGTATGGCCAACCACCTATATTTTGAACTATAAGAGGGTAGAAAACAACAGGTTGTCTAGGACAGTGCTAACCCACTGAATTATATTTGGATGTGATTGTTCTGAGACCATCAAAACCACATTCCAATTAGACTAGAGAAAGTGCCTTTCCAGGAAAGTTGGGAGTATTGACAGCCAAAAGGCCAATCTGTCTTTTACTTGGACAGCCACACTTAGAGCATCTAAATACCTGATCACAAGTAAGTTTAATGAAAACCAAAACATCTGTGTCCAGCAGACCAAGAAGGCTAAGGGGAAAGGGTGTTACATAATGAGATTTTTCTTAGGTAAGCACTAGTGGGTCATAAAAAAGCAGTCCAAAAGCCTCTTAAAATAAAGAAATTAAGAAAAGAAAAATTCTTAAGATTAGTCCAATTTCTAGGGAGTTCTTTTTCTCCTCTGAGCTATTCTGATGCTTGGTAGGGGAGGCTGACTAGGGAGACCAGGAGTTCCTCTACTCAATCCAATCTGGTTTCTCTACTTAATTGGCTCAGGGGCAGGGTTGACTTCTCAGTTTCAGGGTCCTCCAGTGTTAGATAACAGCACCCATTACTGGGAGAAAGAAATGTGACTAGGAAACACACGTAAAATTCCCCCAACAAATATATATTAAGTGCTCCAAAAACATGAGTTTTTGGAGAGATATTGTTACTATCATTGTTAGAATCTTCTGGGGGGCAATACAACTATAAATAGCATCTAGAGGAACAAACTACTATCTGTTAATGACAAAGGCTTTTAAAAGAAAACTAAATGAATTCTGAATGGAAGCCCTCTGCTAATTCTAACTCAAGTCCGAGCTTCTTGGAGGAGGATGGCAAATGGTGACGGGATCAGGTATTAAAACATTGTATGCTTGAAAGCCAGTCAAGAATAACTTTGCAATTCATGGTAACTTAAAAGAAAAGTGCTTCTGGGTCTCTTGCAGATACAAGATTGAGCCAGCTCTCTGGAGAATTTGTAGAAAGTGGACTAATGCAGAGGTGAGCTGGAAAAGGGCTTTATTTAGACCCCTAAATGGCATCGTGATCAAAGGTAAATGCAAGAGTGAGCTCTGCAACATTCCAGCCCCCGCCCCACCCACCACCTCCCAGAGTGGCACAAGGGATATCAAGCCATTTGTGTATGAAGATCATAGAGAACAAGAGCCTTCTCACCAGTTCTGAGCTCCGTCACAATGGCCCTCAGGGTAGCTTAACCTCTCAGTTTCCTAGAAAGCACCCCATCTGTCTTGCCCTCAAGCCTAGCTCGTCCACCGCCTTCTCTGAGGGCAAGTTGGTCATTCACCTGGACCTGTAGTTGGATAAGTGCACCAAGCATTAGGCAGGGTATGTGAGCTGCAGTGGGTGGCCAAAGTGGGTCAGATCTAGGCAGAGAAGCAGAAGTAGTAAAAGGAGTGTTTCCAGCCCTCAGATATTGCACCAGCATCCATTATCAGGGCAACTAGAGATCATAGCTCTTCCAGGGCTTCTATGAGGTCAAGAAGCAGAACTAAATGGACACCAGAGACAGGGGTCAATGGCCCCACTCACTGCCATCTACTGCCTGATGAGGAATGGCAGAGTCTGGCTGATCTGCCCTCCTCACTGTGTCAAGAACAGTAAGGCTTCCTGGTATGGAGACAGAGGACCTCCTGGAACTCCATTCTCCACTGAGAAGTGAAGAGTTTCCAGCTGGACAGACCTGGAGAGAGGGAGGTCTAGGCAAACCAAGGAGGAGAGGGACAAGAATCCCCCAATCCATTTGTTAAAGAGTAGATAAATGATCCCAAGATGGAGAAATAAAAGAAAACATAGATAATAAATGCACCCAAAAAAGTGAGGTCCTAGAAAGCTTTAACACACCCACTCCGAGGCTCTCTGCATCTTTTGCTAAAGAACAAAAACAACTGCCCCCAGGATTGATAATCTACCATATCCCTGAGTCAAGCAGAGAACATTTGGGGTCAGACCTCTGGGCAAAGAGTAGGGGAGAGGAAGTAGAGACTAAGAGTCATTAAATCAGGGCTGAAGCTTGCCTTGCATATGACCGACCCAGTTCAATTCCCCATATGGTCCTTCGGGTACCAACAAGAGTAATTCCTGAGTGCAGAGCCAGGAGTAACTCCTGAGCATCACCAGGTATGGCCTCAAAACAAACAAACAAACAAACAAAAAAGAATCAATAAATCAAAGAAGGGGGAAGATTCCAACATCCAGCTGTTCCAACAAAATAAAATGCTGAGGATATCAAGATTTCCCAGCAGTAGAAGAGCAGGAGGTGCTGTGTGGGGAGGTGGAGGCAGATGTCGGGAACAAAGAAGGGTGGAGAAGAGCTCTGTAGTGTTGCATGACAGCAAGTGATTATCTGCTGGTGAGGAGCTGCCACATAACATCAGGCAAGCCCCAGAAGCATCAGGCAAGGAGTCACAGGATATGTTTACTAAGAAAGACCAGAGCCCCAATTGGTCGAGGCTGTCAGGAGACCCAGTGCAACCAACTCCCCCGCTGAGCCAACGCCTACCAAGCCCTGATATCCCATGGAGAAACCACAGAGGTTTCTAGGAATAGTGGTTTTGGTGCTGGGGTCCCATATAACATTTCTCAAGGGAGACTGGATGGAGACCCCCACCCAACGGCTGTCCAAGGAGTTGGGTGAGAAATCACTTTCTCCCAGCCTGATTATTCCCTTTAACCACCATAAGACTCAAACTTGGCAAATCGTTTTTAAAAATCATTTAACAAAGATGCATCCATCTATAATGTAGCTTGATTTTAAACCATTTATGCCTTTACATGTCTGAATGTGTAAGCTGAGTGGGGCGGATAGGGAGGAAAGCAGGGTAGACACTCAACTTTTTGTTGAGGAAAACAGAAACACAAAAGATAAAACCGTTCCTTGATTCCTTCTCTAGCTATTGCCCAGAAGCAACCATACACACTGCCTCAAGATCAAGCTCATCTCATGCCTTCGCCCCAACACGATACTGGTTACTGTGCTATAGTCAACCCATAAAACTGCCACTGCGGGCTTGCCCAGCCTGTATTCTGTTCGTGAAGATAGCTGAGCCAGCTTCTCTGTCTCCATTCCTCCTCCTCCCTGGAAGATTCCACAGTGCCTGAAATCTCTGTGCTGGCAATTGCAAGGGTTGGAGAGGTGTTCAGTAAGCTCCTAATTAAATCACAGGATCTGGCTCATGAGTATCTCACCAACCGAAACAACACGAACAAGACACCTTTATCATTCAATTAAAAGCAGAGCCAGAATCTAATTGCTGGGCTAAGAAGCAAATGGCTTCAAACAACCCCCAAAACGTTTCAAAGATGTATGAAGGAAGCGGAGATGTTTGTGAGAAACTGTTTTTCCTCAGTCCCAAAATTTCCTGCCAGAGTCAGGAACTGATGTAAAACTTCAGCAAGTTTCGAGCCAGAGGCGAAGAACCCCTCACAAATGCAATAAGTAAGAAAAGGGAACCTTTCTCTGTCCCGTCAAAACTTTAACAAACCAAATGCATCTTACCTGCCAGAACTCTGTTAACAGAAGAGTGAGTAGCCAAGCCAGGCTGTCCACGTTCATGAAATATTCCCGCATAAGGCAAGTACTCAGGCAGCAAGAAACGCCTACAAGAAGGAACACATGTGAAAAGCTTACTCAAGACTCTCACAACGGAGATATACTAGCTGCCTCCCCTCATGAGCAGAAGATTTAGAACCCTGAAGGCCTAGGAACCCACTGAAGCCTGGGGTAAAGAAAGCCTTCAGCCTTCATGGACTTTCACCACCCCCAAGGAGTCTCCCAAAGTCTCTTGGGGCATGTGTTCTTAAGCAGAATGCTCCATGAGCTGCCATCTATGTTACTATGATCTTTCTGTTGCTTTGCTCCATGATCTCTTGGTAAGTCTTTTTGCAGCAGGACTGAACTGTAGCTGCCCTGGGAAATTATTCCAGATATGGACAACCTAAATTCCAGAGAGACCAGAATTCTCAGGTCTCATAAAGGGCTTCCTTTGGAGAAACCTCTCAGAACCACTGTCTACCCAGCTCTTACCTTGGGACAAAGCGTCCAAGCGAAGGTGCAGACATCCGGGCATTGCGTGGAGCTCGGTGTCTGGATCTGTCACCATTGTCCCTGGAGAAAATAAAAAGACTATACATGAGAGTCACTAAAGCATAACCAGTTACCAACCCTGAAGACAAACACCCTCCAAAGTACATCTCTGCATGTACTTTGCCAGAAATGCTCATTATTTCGATTTTTTACTACATTCAGAAGTGCCCCAACTAAAATCATGAGCATTTAACAACTGTTTGGGAAGAAGGAAGGTTTTCCTTGAGTAAATGTTGTCACAAAGGCTTGTAGCATCTAAAAATAAAGTTTAGAAATTCTAAGAAATTTGAAGTAGATATACAAACTTTTTCTAGATTGAGAGATACTGAAAGTCTCAAACTTCTGGGAAATCTTTGAGGAAGAAAATCACCCAATGTCATTCAACAAATGGTTCTCTTTAAATGAATGTTTCGGTCTTCGATATGGAAAAAAATCACTTAAATGATAAAAAAAACAAAACAAACAAACAAAAAACAATGCATGGGCCCGAGAGATAGCATGGAGGTAGGGTGTTTGCCTTGCATGCAGAAGGATGGTGGTTCGAATCCTAGCATCCCATATGGTCCTCTGAGCCTGCCAGGATTTCTGAGCACAAAGCCAGGAACATCCCCAGAGCGCTGCCAGGTGTGACCCAAAACCAAAACCAAATAAAAAAATAAGCAATACAAGAAAAACATTAGGCAGTCCTTTTATAGATTAAAAAAGACAATAATGAAAAATATCAGAAAAAGTCTTAAATCGAATCACTTAGTATTTAAAATCACATGTGTTTACAATAAAAATTAATACAAATTATTAATATCTACTAAGTTCCAAAACGAAGACTGTAAGTCTGTTAGTCCATTCAATCCTTCCAAGTATCTCACTTGGCATTATTAGCTGTTATTTTACAGAAAAGAAGACTAAAAACTAGAGGGGCAAAAGCCTTTTTCATATAACTGGTAGATGGTTGAAGGAAAGATTTCATGACAATCCACCTGACTCAAAGACATTGCTCTTCCCACCATACTTAACTGCTATCAGAGAGGACAAGAAAAAGTAAAGGCTTGGTGGGGGGGGGGGGTATTTCTAGTATGTTTAAGGAACAATAAGCCAAAGGGCACTGGCAGGAAAAGTAGTTAATTAGCAGCTTAACCAACTCCACAAAATAAATGAACCTCTAAGAGTTTGATCTGGGCTGGTTTTTGAATTTTCCCTTTAGGTTATCTTCAAGTCAATTAGATAATCTTCAATCTGGGCCTAGAACCAAAGTTAACACGTTCATTTTCAAATGAACTGCTAGCAGCTTATGAGACAGAAATGAAGACAGATGGGTTCTATCTTTGTGGAATGAAATGCTGATCACTAAGTGACAAACTGGAAAGAGAAATATTGGAAGATAATCCATTTTAAAAATCCTTATGTTCAGGGCCAGAGAGGTAGTGCAAGAGGTAAGGCGTTTGCTTTGCCCGAGCTAGTCTAGGACCAACCACGGTTCGATCCCCCAGCATCCCATATGGTCCCCCAAGCCAGGAGCGGATTTCTGAGTGCTTAGCCAGGAGTAATCCCTGAGGGTCACCAGGTGTGGTCCAAACCCCCCCCCCAAAAAAAATCCTTATGTTCGGGGGCTGGGAAAATTAATACAGTGGGTAGGGTGCTTGTCTTACATATGGCCAACCTGAGTTCAATCCCTGGTCCAATCCTCTGTGGTCCACCAAGTCCATCAGGAGTAATTCCTGAGCAAAGAGTGAAGATCCCTGGTTGTGGTTCAACAATAACAACCACTCAAAAATCCCCACAAAAGACGCAAGACATTTAATGCTATGGGTTGTTTTTTTTTTTAATCCTTTCTTTTTCTTTTAAGGGTTAGGTTCGGGGTTACTGCTAGAGTTAGGATTAGGGTTATGGTTAGATTTAGAGTTCTGGTTGGGTTTGGGTTGGAGTTAGGGATAGAGTTAGAGATATGGATGGGTTTGGGCTGGGTATTGGGTTAGGGTTAGGTGGGTTAGGTTATGGATTAGGGTTAGTAATACTGCATTTCTAATATATCCAGTTTCAAGTTGTGACCAAAGTTCCAATTTATTCAAAAGTGTAAATGATGGGCCCAAGAGAATAGCTCAAGGGATGGAGCAATGCTCCAAATGTGGGAGGCCCAGATTCTAGCTCTGGAACTTTATGATCCCTTGAGCACCATCGCTAGACATGGCCCTAAAGCACAGAGGTGGAAGTAGCACCTGAGCACCCCCCCCAGTGTGATCCCAAAACAAAACAATGCATCATCAGAGTAATAACTCAATGACTGGAGTGTATACACTTTATGTGAGAGTCCCAAGTTTGATCACCACCACAAATATAGCCTGAGCACTGTACTAGGAACAGTGCCAGAGGATTACCAGGTACTCCCATCACACCCCAAGTCAAAGGAGAAAGCAAAACAAAAACAAACAAAAAATAAGTGAACTGATGACAGCATAATTCAACTCATCAACAGGCATTAAAAACACAAGTAATTATCCTGAGGAGTAAGAAGATAGTTAATGTACAAAGTAATGTACACAAGTAATTATCCCAAGGAGTGAGAAGATAGTTAATGTACAAAGGAGAAGCCAGTGCACTAGACAGCAATTGCCCAGTGCCCAAAAATGAGTCTAGTGAAAATAGCAGAAGAAAAAAACTGGACTCTTACCACCTATTTCATAGGCCTCTTTTTGCTGCTATTTAAACCTAAGAACATTCAATTTTCTTCTGACTCAATGTCTTTCTTCACTCAAAAATGGAGGTGGGGGAAGTAAAAAAACATAGACAGAGATAATGGTTTTATATAGTATTCAGAGATTACTGGAATATATATAAATATATATATATATATATATATAGGGAAATAAGAATGAGACCAGCTTAGTTCAGACACAAACCAACTTTTAGACTGAAGGATACCCGAGGCACTATCAAAGCAGCAATAACAAGGCTGAGGAGTTGGCTCAAAGAGTTAATGTTCATGCTTTTCACACCAGGCCCTGAATTCAAGGAACAGACAGTTCCTAGAATATCAGTCAGTCAGTCAGTCAGTCAGTCAGTCACACACACACACACACACACACACACACACAATAGTTACATTTGACTGCAGCATAACATTGACTCATAATGGGAGGTAAGAGTTAAATGGCACTTCAATAAAATAAAGTGACATGGTAGGATGAGGCTGCAGCTCAAGGGAGGAGCTGAGTTTGGTACAAGTCCTATGTTTGGTCCCTAGGAACCTCCACCTGCACCAAAATGTAAAAACCATGGACAAATCTAAAAGGTGATAAAGGACACAAATGACAGGCCTGAATGACAGTACATGGGCTGAAGCACTTGCTTTGTGCTCAGGCCTCAATTCCATTCCTGACATCGCATGGACCCTTGAGCACTTCTGTAAGTAAGCCATGGCAGAGTGGCCTGTTTGATCCCTGATTGTGCAGGATCCAGCAGGAGCAATACACATCCTCGGGCCCTTGCAAGGATCTGCTGCTGGACACTGCTGGGCTGAGAATCTGAGGTGCCCCACTGACATCCAAGCCTGTCTTGAGAACTTGAGAGACCCCAAACAAACAAACAAAAGCAAAAGGAGTCAAATACACACAAATGAGAGGTTGCTTGTGGAGAAAATAAAGCATTGTCCTCAGGGAGAAAAGACCCACAATAGCAGATCAAATATTAGCCAATCGAAAAAGACCTTGAGGGCCCAGAGAGACAGAACACAGGGTAGGGTGCTTGCTCTGTATACAGCCAATTCCAGTTTGATGCCAGACACCCCATATTGTTTCTCAAACATTGCCAGGAGTGATTCTTGAGTTCAGAGCCAAGAATAAACCCCGAACATTGCTGGGTGTAACCCTAAAATCAAGAGAAAGACCTTGAATACCAGAGAAGTCTGGTTTTTGCTTTGTGTGGTGCCCAAAACCAAGCCAGAGTCTCACACATGTGAACCAAGTACTTAGTAAGCTTTAACCACTGGCCCCCCCCAAACTTTCAAAGCAGAAATGTAAGATAGCTCATGTCAGAACATCCAGAAATAGACAGAGGGCCCTGTGTTTGGGTCCCAACACACTGAACTCCAAGAACACAATAGGCACAGCCCCAATCACTGAGAAGTGCAAAGAGCAACTGATCAACTTCTCAACTCTGCTCTGGTCCAGAGCGATGTGATGTCTCAGTCTGGTTCCCATCACTGTTCCTTCTGATCCTGTTCCTTCCTCCACCTCCCCCATGCTTGTGCTGAAAACCCTTTCCTTTTACACAACTTTCACTTATGCCTTGCCCACACCTCTCCATCACCACTCTAAATGGAGGATTCATCATCAGGAGTTGAGGTGAGGAAATAAATTTCAGTGCAAAGCAGCAAAGGTAGAAGCAGAAGGAGAAAATGGTAAGAAGGCCTCAAAAGGGGGCAAAGGAATTAAGGGGTAGAATTATGATGTGTTCGGAAAACTACACAGACTGTCACTCACTTCAGTGATGAGACAAAGGCAACCCAGCTGCATGAGAAGGTAAAATGAGTTAAAAAAAGAGATCTCTCTCTCTCTCTCTGCCTCTCATTCTTTTAATGGTGCCAGGGGAGCAAACCCAACAGCTCGTACATGCAAGGGAAGTGAGCCACCTGCCCAGTCTTGAGATGGGATACTGAGCCCACAGAGACATTTGCCAGTGGCTATTGGGAGAAAGAGCAGAGGCAATTTAGCTTAGTGAAGATGGGTAATCCAATGAAGTCCACGACCTTCAGGGGATGGTGGTTCGACAAGGCAACCACAACCGCTCAGCTTCAAGCCGAGCAGGCCAAATATGCTGCTCCTATTCCTCCTTCACAGCCTGCGTCCTCACAACACTTTTCAGGGAACTTTTAGAGAAACCCTCATCACTTTCATCAGTCATAAGCTGCCTGTAAGTCAGCAGGATAGAAGCCGGCTGAGATATTAATGGCTTTTCCAGTTGAACTCAGTGCTTCTCTGATTAACACTTAGAGGGGTATTTGAGAAGGAGATGAGGGAAAAAATATCAGACTTTCTTGTAGCAGATTTTGGGGGGGATGGAGGAAACACCCTTCAAAGAATCAAATATCCAAGACAAGTGCCAAACACAAGAAAATGCCTCTCTGGAATAAGAGAGAAACACAGCAGCAACTCTGGATAAATGCCTGGGATTAAGTGCCTCCGAGTGAAGCTGTAATTTAGAGGAATGAAGAAATACACCTACAGGCTGCTGTCTGTATCCTGACCAGACAGACAGTGAGGTTGTCATTACTTCTCGGTGACAAATGGCTTAGACTCAGGCTTTTATAAATGAAACTCTGGCAGCAAAAGGCTCAAAAGGCCAACACACACTTGATTTTGATGACAATTAGACAGTTCTGAAAAAAATAAAATACAATAGTGGCTTCTCCCAGCTCTTGTTTCTTCTTCTGCTTTTCTGTTGCTACTACTCTCCTAGTGGTCCTCAAACTATGGCCCACGGGCCACATATTGTATTTGTATCTGTTTTGTTTCTTCATTTCAAAATACGATACATGCAGTGTGCATAAGAATTCGTTCGTAAATTTTGTTTTTACTATAGTTAGACCTTCCAATGGTCTGAGGGACAGTGAACTGGCCCCCTGTTTAAAAAGTTTGAGGACCCCTGCTCTAAACAATAAAAGCTGTCACTGGGAAGGTTGACCTCTGAAACACACACACACACACACACACACACACACACACACACACACACACACACAGTTGGCCTTTGAAACACACATACACACCCATTTACTGATTGTGCTCAGTCCTAAAAGCTTAGAATTCTTTGGCTAAACGGAGGGCTCTAAGGGCTGGCACACAGGTTCAGATGGAGGAGTCCAGAGTTCAATCCCCAGCATGGCAAAACTGCTCCCACCAGAACATATGCAGTAATGACCCCTGAGCACCACCAGGTGTGCCCTCTCCCCCCAATAAATCAAAGTGAAAGCTTAGATTTCTGGGAGCAAGAAACAGGCTCATCATTCATCAGAGCTGCCGAACAGGTTTCTGGGAATGAGGGAGGCTTAATTTTCCCCCAAGGAATAGTAATATAACAGATAATTACCATTTATAAGTTTCTCTCCCCCCTTATTCTACCTTTAATTTCATTTGCATACATTATGCAAATATCTGTTCCTATTGTGCATTTTATGTTAAAAAATAAATATATATTTCTAAGTGATTATGCCCTCCTTATCTCCCCCTACCCCTACCCCTTCCTGGCTATTTAATTCTTTCCATCTGTATTTTTCCCATTTGAAGCCCAAGCACAATCCAGATATATTCCATTTCGTTCTCTTCCACATTCCTCATAATAAATATTCATGTCTTTCACTTGCCCAGAAAGAGCACTGGTTCTAAAGTTGCCAACAGTATAATACAGTTCTAAGCTCAAGGCTCAAGTTCTCAATACAAAGACAAGACTCAGCTGGGCCTGTATTTCACAACTTGTTGGAGATTCCACAGGTCCCAGATATCCTGTCGGTGACCCTCGGATGTATCCTCACTTCTGAGACTTTTTCTTAGTCTCCCTTTGCTGACTATAAGTCAGGTTCTTCTACGTGTGGTTTACTTCAACAAAGATCCAATATAAAGTAAATTTTCTTTATATATATATATATATATATATATATATATATATATATATATATATATATATATATATATATATATATATATATGAATGACCTGGAGAGATGAAAGAGAACTTCAAAGAAGAGCTGATCTCATTTTACAGATGGTGGAGCTGAGGGTGAGAAAGACACTTAACTTGCCCAAGTTCAAATGATAAATGACAGTCTACCAAAACTAGAACCTAAGGCTAGTTCTGAGACAACAGCTGTCATACTGTGGAGGTCACAGGTCATGCACAAGGGGGCCTGGTGTGAATCACAGCTGTTCCGGAGGTCATCTGCTGTTTTAGCCATTTAGATGAAATTGGCTTCGGGGGGAGTGAAATAGTACTTGGGCCACATTTTACTTGGAAGACTCGGCTCCTAGAACAGGTGGCAGCTGCTTCCCCAGGAACAGTCACAACAGTCCCCACTCTTCCAAAACACGACAGCCTGACACCCAATCTCTAGAATATAGTGCTCCTATGTTCCTGCTTGTATTACACCCACTGCTTGACTGCTTGCTTGATTTGGGGGTGGGAGGCAGTGCTCAAAACTAGTGCTCAGGACTAACTAGAGCTAAAGTCATTTGGAGAACCATAGGGAATAGAACCCGGCTCAACCTTGTGTAAGGCAAGCACCTTACATACAGTACTATCTCTCCTGACCAACACCCACTGCTTTCTAGGTAAATTTCCCTGCAGCCATACACTTGCCACTTTAGATCATCCTACCCTGCAGTTGCTGAAGTTAGCTACCAAAAATGCATACTGAAAAATGGCTGACTCCCAGACAAAAACTGAGCCAGACCTTCAGCCAGGACTCATGTCAGGCTCATTTTACTCTCAAAAGAAATGTGAGCCAGGGGCCCGGAGAGATAGCACAGCGGCGTTTGCCTCGAAAGCAGCCGATCCAAGACCTAAGGTGGTTGGTTCGAATCCCTGTGTCCCATATGGTCCCCCGTGCCTGCCAGGAGCTATTTCTGAGCAGACAGCCAGGAGTAACCCCTGAGCACCGCCGGGTGTGGCCCAAACCCACCCCACCCCACCCCCCAAAAAAAAGAAATGTGAGCCAAGCTGCAAAAATTCATGGGAAAGGTCTCACAGCTGAAAACTCTGGGGCACCCTTAGGAGAAGGGCAGGCCAAGTTCCTGCCCTGCCAATGGCTCAGCAGCTGCAGCTGCACCCCTCAACTGCCAACACACCCAAAGCCCAAGTCACAATGAATCTCAACAGAGGTACCAAACCAACAAAATCTCCAGGTGTGATGGTTTGGGGGCTGCAAACTCTGGAGTCTTCTTGGAATAGGGCTGGGAAGCATCCCCACCATCCTTCCTGGAAGCTACACCCACTCCCCACAGCTACTGGTCCTGCTTCGCAGATTCTGGAATTCCCGGCATGCGAAGCTACAATTGCAGCTGTGTGATACTTTCAAATTACTCAATACTGGGACCGAAGAGATAACACAGCGGTAGGGCATTTCCCTTGTGTTCGGCAGACCAGGGAGAGACCCAGTTCAATTCCTGGAATCCCTGATGCTCCCCCAGTCTGCCAGGGGCGATTTCTGAGTGCAAAGCCAGGAGTGAACGATGAGCACCACTGGTTGTGACCCAAAAACCAACCAACCAATAAAGTTAAAAAAAAATTACATTTCTCAATATTAAAACACCCATAGGGACACACCAAATTAGATAGGAAGGTAGCATGGAAGCCACCTAAGCTCAACAAAGAGAAACCAATAACATAGAATGCTCAATTAGCAATTAACAGTTTAATAAACATTCAGAAAATGACTTACTGACCCCACTACGAGATATAACAATTTTCACAAATTTTATTTTACTGGCATTTCCTCCCCCAACCACCCTGATAATTCTATTACCATTTAGTTGTAACAAGCAATGTTAAGTAAATTATTATTTTGTGCCTGCCAAGGGAGGGAGGCTTGGGGGGGGGGGTGGGAAACCGGGAAAAATGGTGGAGAAAATGTTATACTGTTGGTGGAACTGATGTTTAAACACGGAATGCCAGAAACAACTGTATTATGAGCAACTTTGTAAGCCACACAGTTTAAATAAAGTAATAAAATTGGAAAGAAAAACGAACTTCTCAGCCAAGCATTCCACGATTTCCATGTTCACATCTGTGTGTCTGTCTGTCTGTCTGTCTGTCTTTCTCACACACACAATCACTCTCTAGATCTACAGTATAATCAGTGTCCTCAAATAAACCATGTGAATCTCCTTTTGCATAAGCTCTTCCCTATTAGCAATCTCCTTCCAGACCCTCTCCTCCATCGCAATTGATCCAAGTCCTGTGGAAGTTTCATACTGATCTGAGCTTGATCAGGCCCCCTCACATCTCCTGAAACATTGCTTTCAAGTGAAGTTGCTGTCTCCTACTCTAGTGGCACTTTATCACAGACTATCTTTAGAATATTTATGTCAAAAGCTGATCCTATTATTCCATAGCACAGCACTCATCAATGACACCCTCTCACAGCTATGAGTCCATCTCTGTAAGACACACAGAGGGCCACCACCCTAACTTTTGGGCTCATCATCTGCTATGTATCTTGGTCTTCACAGTCTACCCAGACTTAGCAACAAGAAGAATTCCTGAAATGTTCCTTGATGGACTGCTGTTGTTGCTGCTCCCAGCAGGCCTTACCTGCACTACGATCTCTCCAGTCCTTGGTCCTTTTCTCTTTCTTTTCTTTTTGTTTTTTGTTTTTTGGGTCACACCCAGCAGCGCTCAGGGGTTACTCTAGGCTCTCTGCTCAGAAATTGCTTCTGGCAGGCACGAGGGACCATATGGGATGCCAGGATTCGAACCATCGTTGGTCCTGGGTCGACCACTTGCAAGGCAAACGCCCTACTGCTGTGCTATCTCTTCGGCCCTCTGGTCCTATTTTTAAGATATACTCTTCTGTTTGTATGTTCTTTTGACTTGGAGGGTGGGGGTGCACATCAACCCCAAGTTAGTGTTCAAGGGCTACTTTCAAGTTTATGTTTGGGGGTTGCTGCCTGCAGTACTCAGGGACTATGGGTTAGTAGGCAAGTGCCTGAACCACAGTACTATTATTCTGGCCCCTTCTTTATTATGTACTTAAAAAACATCTAGAGCTGTTGGGACCAGAGAGACAGACAATACAACAGTAGGGAGTTTGTCTTGCATGCGGCCAACTGGGGTTTGATCCTCAGCATCCCATATGGTTCCTTGACTACCACCAGAAATAATTCCTAGGGCCGGAGAGATAGCATGGAGTTAGGGCGTTTGCCTTGCATGCAGAAGAATGGTGGTTCAAATACCAGCATTCCATATGGTCCCCCAAGCCTGCCAGGAGCAATTTCTAAGTGAGAGCCAGGAGTAATCCCTGAGCACTGCTGCGTGAAATCAAAAACCAAAAAAAAAGTAATTCCTAAATGCAGAAGCAGGAGTTAACTTCAGAGCATATCTCGGTATGGCCAATAAACAAAAAACAAACAAAAACAGGTTTGTAAGTCAAAGGAAGAGGCAAAGGCAACTCAGTCTCAGGAGAAGCACACATCATCCCATCTGAAGAAGTTCCCTTTTCTGCTCTGACTACTCAGTTTCCATTTGTTCTAAGTAGTGACAAGTCCTAGAAATGCCAGGCCTGGGCAAGCCAACAGGAGCAAGTGTTCCAATGACATTTACCTAGTAGCTTCCCTCTACTACAATGTCTAGTGACAAGAACTTAAAGCAAGTCATGTCAGAAAAGGTTATCAGAGATGACAGGGTACGTAGTATCAGGGCTGAGGAAGGAGTTTGAGTGCCTTGCAGTACAAGATACAGAGTTTGGTTCCCAGCACTGTATGCCCCACTGGTCCAGCACCCTAAATACATACACACATGTGTGCAAGTAGTAACTGCTATCCACTAAGTGTGTGTAGACGGGTATTTATTTATTTGGTAAAATATGACTAAATTTCAGTTACAGGAAGGGTGGCAGATAAAGACCACTAAATTCTGAACTGAAAGCAAGGACTGAGCCCAAGCCACACCTAACCAGGGACAGAGCTGAGCACCAGTCTTCAGAGCCCTCCCCAGATGTATCCTTGTTAGAAGGTGCTTAGTGATGGGATCTGTGAGAGCAGCATCTCTTTCTCCAAGAGGCTCCCCTGTACATGAGATCCTGCTGGAATAGATCATGACAAGCTAAACAATCTAAAGAGCACTCAAAAATGAGAGATTGTACTCAGGGATCAACTGTGGTGGGCTCAAAGGACCATATGGGGTGAGGAAATCAAACCATGGTTCAGTCCTGTACAGAGTACCCTATCCGTGTACTATTACACCAGCCCCAGCCCAATGAACCGTTTTCATATATTTAATTATGGATTCTGGATAATTGGAACCCAAATACAACCACACAAAATTTTTAAAATTAAGGAAATAAATTTAATGGCTTCAACAGATTTTATCTTTATCTTTTTTTATTCTTGTTCCTGATTTTGGGCTATACCCAGCAGCGTTCAGGGTTATTCCTGAACACAGGTTATTCTCAGGTTATTCCTGACTCTGCACTCAAGAATCAATCACTCCTGGAGGGCTCAGGGGATCTTATGGAATGCCAGAATCGAACCCAGATCAGCCACATGCAAAACAAATGCTCTACTCACTGTATTAATGCTCCAGACTCAAACGATTAAGGCAAAAGACAAAAATTCTCATGGAGATATTTTTCCACAAAGCAGAGCCCAGGGTTACAAGATCATGAACGAAGCGCTTGTTTTCTTTTGGGCCAGCAATACTATAAGCTGTTAAATGTAATGGCTAGTGGGTGATGGGTGTGCTGGACACAGATGATCCACGGACTGATTGGACTTAAAGATCCTCTCACGAGGGGACACTCTAGTTCACTCTATTTATTGCCATAGAAGGCAAAGCAGCTATAGAAGAGACATGTAAACAATGGGGTGTGGGGGGGAGAGGCTGTGATTCTTAGGTTATAATTACATATAGGCTGAGAGTTTCATTCCTCTTTGTTGAAGAAGGAGGCAAAGACAGTGAAACAATAACTTAAAAAAAAATAAAACAAAATCCCTCATTTATGGGTTTTAGCAGTCCCTGGGACACAAGTGAAGAACAGTGAACACAATAAAGGGAACTGACCTTAGGCTTATTTGCTATCTCCATTGACAGCAGGTAATCTAGGCTCAAAAGCAGACAGGCAGCAAAGTTTGGGGTATTCACATCTCCACCCTGCCTGAGAACCTTATGTGAAAGCAGGTGCTGAGGGCTTCAGACAGACCTGCTGACAGCAGTTTCCAAGAAGGTCTACCTGGGCAAGTTGATAAGCACTGAGTCCTCATTCCTGGGTCTGCATCCTTGCCACAGACACACACACACACCAGGAGAGGCCTGCCGGGGAAGTTGGTCATTAATCCAGACCACAAACAACAGAACACTGAGCCCGATGGTTACCAGCTTTCCAAGCTAGCCTGCCTCGAGATAAATCTCTATAGCCTTGTTCCCCAAGAAGCTCGTGGTGCACTAACTCAGATGCTGTTTACGTCATTTTTAAAGGCTTTTAAATCTGCAGGTCAATAAAAGTCAAGTACTAGACATCTGTGTTCCTATTCTCCAATGTAGACATATCTGATTTGGTCAAGTTTCAGTATCTTTATTTAGGAAAGTATCACGATGGAAAAACAATGACCTCATTTATGTGCACACAGATATGCACAGCTATAGTTATACAGAGATGATGTATGTTATAAATCTATATATTATAGATGTTTTGTCAATTATAAATTCACTCATGGATGAGAAACACTATTACAGCTGATACTTTGCATCTGATGGATGATGTAAGACAAAGAGAATCTGAATAACGGTTCCCTTTGTATCCTAGAAACTTTCTATCCTGGATCAGGTCAAGCAAAGAAGGCATGATTTAATAGAGGGCAAGAATGAGTATTAAGATAACAGGGCCAGGTGTATGGTGGACAGAGATGGTGAGGAACAGGCTCTTGATGGGACCCTGGGTGTTATGATTCCAGGTTCCACTTAACTTACCTGCTTCTCTACCTGAAAGACTACCCAGACTACTAACTTTCCTTCTCATTATCAACACTAAGGAAAAGAGTGAGGGCAGAGAAGTAAAAACGGACTGTTAGGTGTCTTTACTTTCTCCCCCTTCCCTCCTTTGACCGCCCAGAGAGTAAGAGAAGAGGAGTAAACCATAAACAGCACTCAATTGCATGTGGGGAGGAGGGCAGGGAAGGAGACAGGGAAAGAATCAACAGAGGGTAAGCCAGAAACGCCCTTCGCTAGAAGACCTAGACTACAAATATGGAGGTGACTAATCCTCAGCTGCTATTAAAAACAAGATTACAGTCTGCATCAACCCCAATGAAAGGCAAACACCCAGGGAGGGCCCTTCAGCAGGGCCATTAGAGAAACCAGCCTATTGTTTCTAACTAGGGAGCCGTACAGGACCCCACAGGAGAAACCGTGGTGGGTCGGTGCACGGAAGGTGAAGAAACGGTGTAATTTCAGGTCGTGCTGAAGCGAGGGGAGGTGAGAGCACAGGTGGGCTGTGGGGAGCACAAGGAGGAGGCAGAGTCTGACACAAGAAAACCAGAGCGGGGAGGACAGGGGAACGGAGGAGGTGGTAGCAGAAGAAAGAGAAGGTAAGATGAGAACAGAACATTTTAAACGAACCCAGAACTCCATTGTGAAGGACAAGTCACGAGGCAAGAGGCAGCTCCAAAGCAGCAGCCCCAGGGAGCTCCGCTGCACAGAGATAACAGCTTGGCCTGGGTGTCTGGAGACAAAACTGGCCAGCAGCACTGGGTCCCAACAGACTTGGGAGGCACAACACAACTTACTCCCCTAGAAAGACCTCCATGCAGGAAACATCTCCTGTCTCTGGAGGAGACCTCACTACTGCCTGGCTAAAGAAACAGTTGTTCTGCTTTTGCTGCCAATGCACCTTCTCCAAGAGCGGATAAAGTGCAGAGGCTGCATGCTGAGAGGCTGGTGGGGCTCTGTGCCCCTCATCAAAAACAGGACTGTCACTCCAGCTCTACCTGTCATGCCACAGCAACTTCAGGATATCCTTGCATTTCTTTCACATTTACATCTCCCTCAGACAAATGAACCTCCCAGTTAGTCTGCCCACTGCTTCCAAGTACGCAATTGCGAGTGTATTTAAGGAGTGCACCAGGAAGGCAAATTGGTACAAAGGTTGTTCCCGCCTTCTTAATCCTCTGTGGCAAAGGGATTTTGCAAGCATGTTCATTATCATGCTCTTCTGCAAGGTGGTTCCTGGGGAACAAATGAATCCTTCAGTTCAAGGCAGGGAGAGAATGTTGAGAGAGGCAAGAACTCTGATCTGACAAGACTCCAGCCATGTGAAGGGCATAAAAGAAAAAAACAAAAGAGAAACACTGACAAGTTGTCCTACTGCAATACTGCCAGCAAAAAAAAAAATAAATAAAATAAAATAAAATAAAATAAAAAAATAAAAAGATGTTTAACTGCCAGTCACCCTCTCCTGCTTTAAAGGTTTGAGAATATCAAAACATATATGTCAAAACAGGAGCCAGATGTCCACTTCACTGCCACCCAGGGAAGATTAGCCACAAGACATTAGGAAATACAAGAGTTATAGTTTATGACTTCAAGTCAGAGAAAGGAAAGCACTGGGTGGGTCAAGACTGGGAGCATGGAAATCTGGGGCCTGGGGCTGACCATGTTCCTTTAGTTAGACAACCCACCCAGTAGCCCCCACACACACATATAAAAAGAAGGGCAAGGAAGAGTCTCTGGGGCTGCACTGATCTGACAGGCGATGTTCAAAGGACTCCCACCACTGCACAGGATGTGGAAGGAAGCCTTAGAGGGCTTATATCAGGGCTCCAGACTCCAAGTAGAACGGAACTTGAGATCCAGTGTTCCAGAGAATCTCAGGATTTCCTCTGCAATGGGTCTCCCTACTGTTAAGAACGAAAAATGCTGGAGCCAGAGTGATAATATAATGGGTAGGATGTTTGTGTTGCATGCAGCCAACCAGGATTCGATCCCCGGCATTCCATATGGTCCCCAAACCTGCCAGGAGTGATTTCTGAGCACAGAGCCAGGAGTAACAGAGCACCTCTGGGTGTGGTTCCCAAACAAAAACAAATTCACTTAAAAAAAAAGAAGAAGAAGAAGAATACCAAACTGCCCACTCCCTGCTGTGAAGACAACTACAGGGCACGCCACTGCCCGCCACTGCCAGGCCACAGAGAACCAGGGAGCAGGCCATCTGCAGCGCAGTGGCCATTTTCCCCCATGCTGGCCTGGACCCAGGGGCGGCTCCCACAGGCGCCAGTGAGTCAGAGGTGCCCGTGCCAGAAGTGGGAGTGCCTGGGCATCTTCCCTCCATCCTATTATTCATAAATAATAACCCAGGGGCCAACCACTGCTGCTCAGACCATGGCCAACTTGGGATGGCAGCCTGAGAGGAGAGGGAGGGAAGGCAGCAAGCTGGCAGGTAACTTACTCAAAGTCCTCGAATTCCAAGTCGGTTCCCTCCACGGATGGACCCTGGCTGTCTGAGGAAGAGGAGGTGGAAGACCGGAGCCGGTTCTGCTGGTAGCGCATGGAGCGCTGACGAATGCTGTCTCTCCTCGAGAGATATTGGATCATCCTCTGGGCGTAGTATGCAGCAGGAGACAATCTGAGAGAGACAGAGATGGACAAACACACACTAGCACGGATGTGGGCAACACTGGGAGAGAGAGAGATCTAGCTCGCCCATGGTGTCTCCCTGCCACGGCCAACTCCGGAGACACGAGGAAGGAAGGGCATTTAACTCACCAGGAGGTCTGTACAGCACAATATGCTTATCCGACTCTCCCCCGTGCGGCTGCTCTGAGGGCAGGCAAAGAGGCTGTTGAATCAGTCATCGTCTGATCATCAGCTGCCCCTCCCAAGAAAGGAGAAGAGAAAAGGCCCTTTCCTTTAGGCACTGAAGGGATGCCCCTTCACTTCCAGGGGTGTCCTTCATGGAGACTCTCATCTTTCCCCTACTTGTCCATAGTCAAAAATGTCAGAAACAAAAGAGATCGCAGCAGTCAACTATGGGTCATCTCTTCCTCCATTGGACAGCAGAGAAAACAAGCCGAGAGATGGAGAAAATGAACAGAAAAGGCAACTACCAGCTTCTCTGGCACCAGGATGTCGCTGCCTGCAAACACACAGGGCTCCAGGTGTGGCCCAGCTCTTCTGAACCTCTTGCTTCTCGCTCCCTTCTAGGCTCCAGTTGTGGCCCAGCTCTTCTGAACCTCTTGCCTCTCGCTCCCATCTAGGCTGTTCTTAAACACTTGTAAGTCAGAGAAAATATTCAGGGTAAAGACAGTAAGTAAGACTTAACTGGGAGAAAGTCAAGACCTAGTAGGGAGACAAAGGGTTTTCAATCCTAAGGGTTATCAGATCTGGGTACTGAGCTATCTACAAGGTGAAGGTCACTCCTCTGCTTCTCCCTTACTAGGATGAGTTTGTTTTTGTTGTTGTTTTTAGGGGCAGGAGCTGCACCCGGAAGTGGTGAGGTGCTACTCTTAGCTTTGGGTTTTAGAGGTGTCTCCTACAGGTGCTTGTAAGAGTTTGAACCAGGGTCCTTGAATGCACAGCTATTTAGGAGCAATTGAAAGAAATCTAGTTAGAAGGCAATATGAGGACCAATCCAAAGGCCTCTACCAACAGTGACTGAATTAGTCTAAACTGGATTCTTCCAACTACAACTTAGTGTTGATACCTCCTAAAATCATTTGGTGTCCCTTAACATTCGCTATTTCCTTCTTTCTCAAGTTTGTTCTACACCCCCTAAACACTACTGTCTAATTTGAAGCTGCAAAACTAAGAAAGTAAGTGAAGAATAGCAACAGAAAAGCTTTCCAGGGGCCAGAGATAGCATGGAGGTAAGACGTTTGCCTTGCATGCAGAAGGTCAGTGATTTGAAACCCGGCATCCCATATGGTCCCCTGAGCCTGCTGGGAGTGATTTCTGAGCATAGAGCCAGGAGTAACCCCTGAGCGCTGCCGGGTGTGACCCAAAAAAAAAAACAAAAACAAACAGAAAAGCTTTCCAGTATAACATTATTAATAAAAATTTTACTGACTGAAAACCTGCCAGGGTGAAATAAACACTCTTACTCCCCAGGCCCACTAGGACTCATATCCTCCAAAAACACAGAGGAGGTAAAGACACATAACACCTGTGCAGTTCACCAGTACCATTTAGCTTTGGCAAAAAAAGGGCAGTAGAGGGACACGGCAACTGTACTACAGATTACATAAACTACATCTCTCTCTCTCTCTGTCTCTCTGTCTCTCTGTCTCTCTCTCTCTCTCTCTCTCTCTCTCTCTCTCTCTCACACACACACACACACACACACACACACACACACACACACACACACACACACACACAGAGAAACCCGGGAGATCCCAAATGGAGATTCCCTGGCACCTTAACTTCTATATCTGAATATAAAAAAGAAAAAGCAATGAGCTTTTTTTTTTTTTTTTTTTTTTGGTTTTTGGGCCACACCCTGTGACGCTCAGGGGTTACTCCTGGCTATGCGCTCAGAAGTTGCTCCTGGCTTCTTGGGGGACCATATGGGATGCCGGGGTATCGAACCGCGGTCCGTCCTAGGCTAGCGCAGGCAAGGCAGGCACCTTACCTCCAGCGCCACCGCCCGGCCCCCGAGCTTTTGTTTTTTAACTTTTATAATGGAAAGCTAGAAAACAAGCAAGCAAACAAAAAAAATACCAAAAGAACTGGGTGAAAGTAAAAAGAAAATGCTATATTCAAGTGGTGGGGAAAGGGCTGACAAACCCCTTTCTGCCTGACCCCCTACTACCCTTGAATGAACAGTCTTCCAGCAAATGCCTGGTAAATTGACTAAGGCTGAAGAAGATGCTAAAGTCAATGGTGACAGGAACTAAGACTGCCTCTGACATGCTTGTCTTTGGAGGTGGTGCCATTCCACTCACCCATCAAATGCAACTCCCAAGCATGCCAACTGCCAATCTTGGGAACTCAAAAGCCTGTGTTTCTGGTACAAATACCGCATATGGTACAAATTCAGCATGCCTGGATCCAAACTTTTCTCCTTCTAAAGCAGGTAAGCATGGGAGGCAGAACTGCCTTGTCCAATGTCATTAGAATAGAAAAACCAGGTCTTAAAAGTTTCAACTTGTTTCACCTGTTTGGGCTCCTGCTCCCCATTATATTTATAGGGATCAACTCAGAATCATAAATGTTGTACCAACAGAACTCAACTCAATATCCGTGGGCTGTTTATAGTTAACAAATTGGGGGAGGGGGCGTGTCTCCCAGTAGAAATCTATAACTACTGGTGAAATTCTGAAGTCAACTTACCTAGAAAATAATATAACAAAAGGTTCAAGAAAAGAATACAGATTCTTTTTGTGAGGTAACTGATTTTGAAAGTGATTTTGAATTTCATTTCTTGGTTGCTGATAGAGAACCCTAATAGAAAAACTATAATATTATGATAGTAGAGGTAGAAAGAATAATGCTGACAATAATAAAGGCACCATTCAATTATGTATGGGGCATAGTTTCAGCAATCAGCAGATCAACAATGCATCTCATTATAGGACTGGAATTGTCCTAAACTATAAAACTTTACATCAATGATTAATAAAAGAATTAGTGGCACTCTTTATAAAGTGTGTTTCTTTGTGGGCTGGAGCGGTGGCGCAATGGGTAAGGCACCTGCCTTGCCCGTGCTAGCCTAGGACGGATCTCAGTTCAACCCCCAAGTGTCCCATATAGTCTCCCAAGCCAGGAGCGATTTCTGAGTGCAGAGCCAAGAGTAACCCCCGAGTGTCACCAGGCGTGGCCCCAAAATAAAAGTGTGTTTCTTTAAGGCAAATTAGAGAAAAATTAGGTATCCTGGTGCTGAGGTAAGTCAGATATGCGTAAACATTTCAAAAGAAACAGCAACTAGCAATGAGGCAACCGCCATTCTCCTACTGAGAATTGGACAAGCATCAAACTGTAAAGTGGTCCAAGAAAAAAATTTAAATGTTGACATAAATCCTCTTGTTTTCTTCAAGGAAGACTGCCATCTCCTCCCCCACAAAACATAAAATGTGTTCAAGAGGAAATACAAAAAGACCAAATGCCACAAAACATGACACGCTGGTTGATAAAGAGATCTAAGCAGAAATAAATAATAATAAGAGATTTGTCACCATGAAAGAAAGAAGAATAAATAGTGTTATTTAAGAATCACTGCCAATGGGCCACTCCGGAGTGATCGTGCTACAGATAGGGTGTTTGCCGTGCAGGCATCCTGTAAGGTCCTCTGAGCACCACCAGGGATAAACCCTGAGCACTACCAAAGTGTGCCCCCTCCCAATTAAAAATAAAATCATTGTTCATTGTTGAACACTATCAGGTTAAACACTGTAGGGATAAAACACTCATTGCTGTTCTTTTTTTCTTACTCATTGTTTTTCTAAAAGAAAATGCTTTACAGCAAGAAGTTCTCGGTCTCGGTTTTTCAAAGTATATGAATTATGTGGAAAGCACCCTCTTATCTTAATGGACATTAAATATGATTTGAGACTAACATAAACTTTCGCTCTTATCTCTGAAAGCATGTTGGGGTCTCGTCGCACAACTGTGGCAACAACAAAATCCCTCAATATTCCTGGAATGCATTTGGTCCAAGGGTTGTTAATTTCAGATTTGAAATTCTTGACCTAGAATTTAACAGAACAAAGCTCACTTAGCTTAATCTAACCCTGTGTCACTAACCAGCCAGCTCGCCTGGCACGTTATGAATTCTGCTCTTGGACAAAGACTTACATTGTGCAGCTTTGGCACTGCTTGATCTTGTGCAAGTCACCATTGTTTTAGAACATTCACAGAATTAGTTAGTCCAGCTGCAACACTCCCACAGGGCAGCCCTCCCTAGTTAAGACATTTTGGATCACTTCGACAACAAACCTCTCCCTAAACCCCCAATTCCTGCTCCCTGGCTGCCAGTGTCATTGAAAGAAAGGCCTTGGCTTATTTTTGAATTTCTTCAAGAACTTTTCAAATGTTTTCTCGTTGGCAAATACTTCAATGAAACACAAACTTTTCTTTTTTTCAAATCATTGCCCTTTGGTTAGTTATCTCTAACTAGGTGGCCTCCCAAAACTCAACATCCTGAATGAACTTGGTTCTGTCATTTTGAAATTTCAAGCAGACACAGTGCTTTGTTCAAACCCTGTTTATTAATTCCTATTACTAAATTAATTCCTATTACTAGGCCCTTTTCTTCCGGCTGTCCCTCTGGCGACTCCCTGCCAAGAGGCCCCCTTAGATTCCTACTCTGGTGCCCCCAAAGGGAAGGGCTCAGTTATCACCCTCTGTCACAGAGATCTGGTCACTTACCTGCACCACTTCCCAACCCCCTGACACCACCTGTTCTCAAAACTGTCGCTGAAGAGCCACGAGCACCAGGCCCAGAGAGGCACAGGGCGGGGGCTCCCGTCAGCATGGCCACCCGAGGGCAGCCCCTCCCCCCCTAGTGCCATTTCTCACTTTGGCCTTACCTCGCTGGGTCTGGGTATATTGGGTGCTCTCTGGATCCTGCTCCATCATAACGGGATAATGAAATGAGGGAAGACTCCAGCAGCCTCCTAGCAGAGATTAAAAAAATGGCAATAATCCCTGTCAATTACCAGCTCAGAGGTCATTCATACGGGAAAAATTGGGGGGGAGATTTCAGTACCAGCCCCCTTGCAGCTAACTGACACCTGTTATCTGGGACCACACGCTTACTGCAAACTGAGTACTTGACAACAGTGTTGAGCCTCAGATCTCCCTCGATGGCCATGGCCACTGCAGGAGCTGATGAATGACATGAACAGGCCACCGGGTTCAACTCCTGTCTGCAGCAGCTCCAGCAAATAAATAAGAGGTTACGACCCACACCGAAGGGGAAATTTTGGCACATTCAAAGATTATCAATTAAGGCGAGTCATGCTTACACTGCCTCAAGTGTTCGAGTCCTCTGTGACATCCTAACCCACATCCCCTTATCATTCTGCTCTGTCCACATCCTCTTCTGAGGAACAGAGGGCTCCTCCGGCTCTCTTAACAAATGACAAGAGGTTTCACTTATATAATGTAGGCTCAATCATAAAACCATTGATCATAAAAATTGATATACACATTTACTGCGTTCTCCCCACCACTACCCCCCCCCCAGTGCCAGGCAAAATATCAAGCATTTCACATATATCTCTTTAGACTTCCCACAACCTAGAAAGGCAGGTAGTATAGACTCCAGACATGACGTCATGGGTCCTAGAAATCAAGTATACGACTCTATGGCACAGAACTAAGTGTTGGTGAGAATGTCAACGCCAAAATGCTTCAAACCACTGTGGCAGCCTCCAAGACCTTTCAGGGTTCAGCAGGTGACAAATGCATATGCAACCACCAGCAGCCCAAGATAGAGAATGTGGGTATAGTTATTCTCTCTCATTCTCTACCTTCTCCCCCCCCCCCGCCACACACACACACACACACACACACACACACACACACACACACACACACACACAGGTTAGGTTGTATCCAGTAATGCTCAAAGGTTACTCCTGACTCTGCTCTTAGGAATCATTCATGGTGGTGTTTGGGGGACCATATGAATTGAACCCAGGTTTACCAAGTGCACAGCAAACATCCTTCCTGCTGTACTACAGCTCTAGCCCTGCTGGCCTACAGCTCTAGCCCTGCTGGCTCTTTTTGGAGGGTGAGGTACCTACTACACACCTAGCTGAGCTCAGGGCTTAGTCCTGGCTCTGCATTCAGAAATCCCTCCTGGAAGTGCTCAGGGACCACATTCAGTGTGGAGAATTAATCAGAGTCAGCAAGTGCCTTATAGCCCTAAACCTATATCCCTATACCTCTCCAGTCCCTTCCTATTTTAAAGTGTGTGTGTGTGTGTGTGTGTGTGTGTGTGTGTGTGTGTGTGTGTGTGTGTGTGTGTGTGTGTGTGTGTGTGTGTGTGTGTATGTGTTGGGGGGATTTGGGTCACACCCGGCAGCGTTCAGGGGTTACTCCTGGAACTGAACTCAGAAATTGCTGTTGGCAGGCATGGGGGACCATATGGTATGATGAGATTCGAATCACACTGTCCTGGCTCGGCTGTATGCAAGGCAAATGCCTTACTGCTGTCCTATCTCTCCGGCCTCAGAAACCTCTATTTTTATAAGATTCCTGACTATAAAGATGGGAGGAGAGGAGTTTGAAGTGGAGACCCTCACATCCAGCAGTGCTCAAGGGATCACTCCTGGAGGGCCAGGCAGAATTCAAACCAGGGTCAGATGTATGCAAGGCAAGAGCCTCAACCCCTGTACTATCTTTCCACTCCACCCCACCAACCCCAAAAGCCAGTAAATTTGAACTGAAACAGTACTTTTTCTTTTGGTGCAAGGACCAGTTGAAATATGTCTGCTGAACGTGACCCTGAGGCCCTCGGGTTGCCATGTCTGCCACATGGTTTCCCAGCTCCAAGGTGCCTTGGCAGACAACCCAGCTGCTGCTGCCCTGGAGCACGTCTCAAAGGAAATGGTCTCGGAAAGCCATGCACATTGCTCCTCTCAGGCAGCATCTTGCCTGGCTTGCCCAGGAACAGGTCTCCGGCTCTATGCCAGACTCTTCTTTAAAAGCAGATCTGCAGGATGAGGACAGCAGCTACCAATCTTTTCCAATGAGTTAATTCAATTCCCCGTTATTAAGACCAGCTGGCTTTAGGTATGGTCCTATGCGCTCACTGTATTCCAGCAACTGGCCCATCAAAGCATTTCCCCCTAACAGCCTCGGGAAGAGATACAGCAGAGGTCGCCCTGCCAATCTGGCTCATCTTCCCCATCAGGGCAAACAACTGTTTACAGTCTTCGAGCTAGGTAAGTCTCTTAACTGCCTGACTACACTTTGCAGAAGCCTTGGCAAGGAAAGAAAAGAATAGAATGTGACAAGAGGCCAAAAATACGGATAAAATGTATCTCTCAGGATGACAGCCTGAACCTCTAGTTACATCAATGTTGACCTCAGCAGAAATGCAGAGGTGCTGCGCTTCATCAATTTCAAGATGTGCAAGCACACTACCACCCCCCCCCCCCAATCATTTCAATGTGTCTGAACCTCAGGTGCATAGCCCTAAGGAATGACAGTTTAAGTGTCAGTAGCTTTTTTTTAAATCTCATAGCAGCACATAAAAATAATGATATTTCTTTTGAGTCTTTTTTTCCTTTTTTTCCTTTTTTTAAACTTGATAGATTGGTTGGTTTTGGGGTCAGACCCAGCGGTGCAAAAGGGTTACTCCTGGCTCTGCACTCAGAAATCGCCCCCGGCAGGCTGGGGCCATATGGGAACCAGGTCCCTCCTGGGTCAGTTGTATGCACTGGCCACTGTACTATCTCTCTGGCCCCTCTTTTGAGTCTTTGAATTGGAGGGTGTTCCTAAGAATTAGGAGTCATGAGAAATAAGTATGCAGACAAGAAACTGAAAAGTGAGATTTGTAAGAAGTCTATTTAGGACATTTACACAATCTTATTCATTGGGGACTCATTACAAATAAGCAATTTATCGAGGAATTTGGTGATATTTAAAGATTGAAGCTGGCTGTCCAGTCAGCACTTATCCCATACCAGAGGGCTCTGAAGTCCTGAACAACACTGAGCCCTTGTCATGCCATATTCCAAACAGCTGCCAAGGAAGGGGCCCTCGGGCAAGTAGCAGTCTCTGGAGTGCCTGATATTTGTTCTAAGACATGCTAGAAAAAGGACCCAACTGCAAGCCAGCCTGTTAACATTCCCCTGTGTCTGCGTGGTGACATGATGCAGAGAGATGTATAACTTTGCAGGAGAGGCTTATAAAGGAGATTCTTAAACGAGAAGAGTCTGGATTAGATCATTTCCATTTTAATGATTCCATTTTAAATTTCTGCAGTCTACTTCCCACCCTAACTTCCTATCTTAAATGGGGCAACTTGTTAAAATCAGAATATGCATCCCTTGTGCCTGCTTACTCCCGAGGCAATGGGTACACATGCTCCCCAGGCAATACAGTAGACTGGCAAGACTAGACAGAGAGAGTGGTGTGAACAGCTAACACAGACTCAGGACAGTCCATCACTATGAAGAGCGTCCTCATGCATCACTAAGTAAGTGGTGTGTTCTGTACAGCTCTGGCAAAATCTGAGAGCATTTTAAAAAGACTTCTCCAGCTAATGGTAAAGAAAGACAAGAATTAGAGCTACTGTGGGGCTGGAAGGATGGCACAGTGGTAAGGTGTTCGCCTTGCATGCAGAAGGATGGTGGTTCGAATCCCGGCTTCCCATATGGTCCCCTGAGCCTGCTGGGGGCAATTTCTGAGCCATAGAGCCAGGAGTAGCCCCTGAGCGCTGCCAGGTGTGACCCAAAAACAACCAAAAAAAAAAGAATTAGAGCTACTAAATGAGCATAGCATCCCCCTACTCCTAGAAACCTGAAAAGAACAACCTGGTCTCCCACAATCTGTCTGCCTCTTGGAAAGAGCCGACAGTGAGGACATAGTACAAGACAATGGAATGGGAAAGTAGTTGTGTCTTTGGCCCTGGCCACCATGAATCTGACCTGCCAGTGATTCAAAGCACTATCTGATCACAGGAAACCAGTAAGGGCCCAGAAAAGCCTTTCAAGTTTAAGTTTGAAGATACCATTTGGAACTATAATCCCAGTTGAAAAGTAGCAGCTACTAAAGACTTGATGGGGGAGAGGGAGAGCCCCCTTTTAAAAGTTTCTTTGTCTCTACTAGTG
The DNA here is from genome assembly GCF_024139225.1 of Suncus etruscus. Taxonomy (NCBI): domain Eukaryota; kingdom Metazoa; phylum Chordata; class Mammalia; order Eulipotyphla; family Soricidae; genus Suncus; species Suncus etruscus. The sequence continues at coordinate 96,128,751 of NC_064856.1, forward strand.
GCATAAAACTTGTGCTACTGTATGTATATATCTTTATTCCCTTTTTATTGGGGGGGGGGGGAACGCACGCTCATTCCCTGAGATTCTCAGAGAATTCTTGGCTGAACACTGAACACTGAGCCTACACCCGATTATTCATGTGGCCCCCGGGATCAAACCACAGTCAGTCATGTGCACAGCTTTGTACCTGAATCCCAGTTCTCTCTCTCCAGCCCCAAGTTGTGCTAATTTAACGTACTGGAAAGCAAAAAGGAAATATGAGAACTTTTCATTAAAAATGTCTAGTACTCACTTTAGCAGCACATATACTAAAATTGGAACATTAATAATGTCTAACCATAATATATGCAACAGTCACTGGGGATTTCTCAAAAGCCTTTTACTAATGGTATTTCTTAAGTCTAAAGTCCACTTAAAATTTTATATGCTCTTAAATTTTTATATACTACTTTAATAAAGACCAAATTATTTAGAACATAATAACCACAAGTATATAAAACATAAACATAAGTATATAAAAACATTCACAGAGAGCAAGCAAAAGGACAGTGTAAAATCAAATGTGGTAAAATATTAACATTTAGGGATGTGAGAAGAGTATACAGGGAACACACTGTACTTTTATTTTATTTTATTTTATTACAATTTAAAACACCTAACAGATAACATTTTAAAAGTCTCTAAAAACTAGAGAGTTAACTTGCAAAAGAATTCTCTTTTGAGGAGAGGGATAGGATATATACCTCATCAGCAGCACGCTTTTTCGTGTCACTCTTTGGGGCTATACCCAGAGGTGCCCAATAGCTACTCCAGGCTCTACACACAGAAATTACTCCTGGCTGTGCTTGGGGGACCATATGGAATGACAAGGACTAAACCCAGGTCAGACACATGCAAGGCAAGTGCCCTTACCTGCTTTCTCTCCAGCCCCAATGACTTCTTTAAAAGGATGCTCTGATGCTCTAAAGCAGTTTTGGGTATAGCTGCCTGTTTTTGTGGTTGGCTTTTGGGTTATTTTTGGCCATGCCCAGCAGTGCTCAAGAGTCACGAAAAAACGAGTTGGAAATTAGAGAGCCTCTCCCAAATGTAGCCTGGGTTTCCAACTGAAAACTTGATTTCCCCCCAGTTTTTCAACTGGGATTGAAACTGATACTGGGGGTTGAATCCTTTCAACCACTTCTTTGGTCCCACTGTTTGGTGTTTTAAAAAAAGTTTTGGTGGGGCCGGAGAGATAGCATGGAGGTAAGGCACTTGCCTTGCATGCAGAAGGACGGTGGTTCGAATCCCGGCATCCCATATGGTCCCCCAAGCCTGCCAGAGGCGATTTCTGAGCGTAGAGCCAGGAGTAACCTCTGAGCACCATCGGGTATGACCCAAAAAAACAAAAACAAAAAAAGTCTAGGTGGACCAGAATGATAACACAGCAGGTAGGGTGTTTGCCTTGCACATGGTCAACCTGAGTTCAATACCTGGTAACCCATACAGCCCCCCCCCCCCCAAGCCTGTCAGGAGTGATTTCAGAGAACAGAGCCAGGAGAAACTCGAGTGTTGCTGTGTATGGCCCAAAAACAAACAAGCAAAACCCAGGTAAACAAAAAGTTTTTGTACCTAGCTGTGCTCAGGGCTTCCTCCTCGCTCTATGCTCAGGGGAGCTTAGAGGACATATGCTAGACTAACATCCTACCTACTATACTATCTCTCCACCTCCCCCAAGCTGCCTTTTTAATAAGTAAAGTTTTATCTAAACACAGACGCATCTGTTTATTTACATATTACTGTGGTTAGTCTGGAGCAAGAACAGCAGAGGATTTCGACTTGAGTTTGTTGGGGGTTTTTATTTTGCTTTTGTTTTATGGCTGTGCCAAGCAAAGAACTTGAGATCAAACCAAGGTCTCAGACAGGAGAAGCAAGTATGTGAAATCCCCAGCCAAGGTGGGTTGTTTATCTGATAGAGACAGGCCTAAGATTACTTACTACCTGACTGTACGAAAAAAAAATTTACCCACCCTTATTAGGAGTGTTAGGCCCTACTACTAAATCATAAATCACGAGATACAATCCAAGCTGTAAAAACTCAAGCATTTAAAAAGCATTTAAAATAAACACAATGATTTGCATCTTCCCTGATTAATGCTCAGTACATATGCGAGGTGCAGATCCCCCGTGCTGCTATGGAAAACCTGATCCTAGTCACTAATGTGCCACTGGTAGCCCATGCATAAAGAGCAGTTTCCGAGCCTGGCTTTGATATCTGGGTGACATCTGTGATTTCAGTTCAGAGGAGCCAAATCCAAACTAATAGCTTCCTTCTGCCGAGAAAATAAAATCCTAATTCCGTGGCTCAGCATTCAGTTTTGCTTCCAAATCTCTCTCTCCTTCCCCCCTCTCTCTCTTCCTCTCTCTCCCCTTCTCTTCTCTTTCTTCTTCTTTTTCCTCTCTCTCCCTCTCTCCTCTTCCTTCTTCTCCTTCTTTCTCTCTGCTCTCTCTCTCACACACTCTCACCCAATGTAAAGTAAAATAATGTTCGAAAGATCAATTATGTACCCAAGCTGACAAGTGGTGAGTCCAGAGTGGAGTAACCCATTATTTCTTATTCTTTATGGTTCGACAAAATTTTGCTCGAGCCCAGAGGTTTTCATATACTGGCCCAAACATCTGAAAAGTACTGATGTCATGGTGTCTGGAAGCAGACGTGGCGCCACAGTCCGGCAGACTTGGGCAGTGGCTCAAGATAGTGATCCCTGTCAGAGCTGAGCTCTGGATCATTTAGCATCTGTCTGCTCTGAACAGATCATATCTGATGGCTGGTCTCACCCCTAGGGTGTCAGCTACCTACCTGTTCCATCTTGGCAATGAGAGAATCCCAAAGAGTTTTTGTTTGTATGGGGTTTTCTTGTTTTTGTTTTTGTTTTTGGGCCACACCCAGTAACGCTCAGGGGTTACTCCTGGCTATGTGCTCAGAAGTTGCTCCTGGCTTGGGGGACCATATGGGACACCGGGGGATCGAACCGCGGTCCGTCCAAGGCTAGCGCAGGCAAGGCAGGCACCTTACCTTTAGCGCCACCGCCCGACCCCCTGTATGGGGTTTTCTTATCAACATTTACCATGATTCAAATTAAAATAGACTAAACCCACAAGCACAAACTCCACTGTATCACACTCATGAAAAAAACAAGAGTGAAAGGTGAAGAGAACAAAAGCTCTGACTTTAGGAATTTGGGACACTAAACACAGCCTCACATCTCACCTCTACAGTCAAGTTAGCCGTTTCTTCCTTCTGGAAAGTTCTCTTATCCTCTCTCCATGCAAAATTCCTCAAAAGCTCAAATGCCTAATTTATTTAGCCACCAGCTCTCTTCCCTAACATCACTGCACTCTAAAACCATTCTTCAAATGCCCTCTCCTGGGTCTACTTGTGCTGTAGTATGTAGGAAGTATGCCTTGACTTTACTACTAAGCTACATAAATGCATGTACTGGCTGAAGAAAGTTTTTAATCCCTATTAAATATATATGTGTGTGTATATATGTGTGTGTGTGTGTGTGTGTGTGTGTGTGTATGGTTTTATGCCACATCTGGAGGTTCAGAGCTTACTTCTCCTGTGTGTGTGTGTGTGTGTGTGTTGTGTGTGTGTGTGTGTGTGTGTGTGTGTGTGTGGTTTTATGCCACATCTGGAGGTTCAGAGCTTACTTCTCCTGGCTCTGCATGCAGTAAAAATCCTAACAGGGGACAAGAGATCATATGGAGATAAGGGATCAAACCTGGACTGGCCATGTTGCAAAGCAAGTGCCCTACACTGTACTATTGCTCCAAATGGCATTAAAACTCTTGTGGTCCCAAGAGTTCAGTGGTAGAATCCCACCTCCACAAAGCCAAGTGCCAACCCCAATGCACTGGTGTTTGTGATATCTGGCACCACTACAGAGTGTGACAGCTGTGGCACACCAAAAGTGTGTGACAACCACCTCCCCTATATACACACAACCACAACAATAGGGAAATATATACAGATAGTCTGTCTGGGGCTACAGATTAGCAGAAAAATACTTGTCTTGCATGTGAGGCCCTGAGTTTGATCCACCAGTAGTGTCCCTGTATGTATGTATGTATGTATGTATGTATGTATGTATGTATGTATGTATGTATGTATGTGAATAGGAATATGAAACATCAGCAGAGTGGGAAGGGTGTTTGCCTTGCAAGTGGTAAGTTCTATCCCCGGCATTCCACAGGGTCCCCTGAGCATCCCAGGGTGATGTTTAATTTCTGAGTGCAAAGCCAGGCATAATCACTGAGTGCCTCTGGGTATGCCCAAAGCAAACAAACAAACAAAAATATACATATATAAGAATAAAACTTGGGGGAGTGCTTACAAGATAGTGCTAAGAAGACTCAAGGACCTCTCTCTCCCCTCCTCTTCCTCCTCCTCCCTTCCCCCCCCCCCCCCCCCCCCGCCTCTCTCCTTCCCTCTCTCCCTGGTCAACCAGGAACCAGGATCAGGGTTCAATAAAGGGCACAAGGATGTCCTGCTGATCAGGCCAAACTTCAATCCTCCAAGCCTGCACCCAATATGCTAACTAAGGGTACCACATGGTGTTGGGGAATCCAACAGGGATAAATGCATGAGAGACAAGGGTCTGAATCTTGTATTCTCTCCAGTGCTAAATAACAGATATTTAATTCACGTCCTAATTAAGGTCACAATAAACATCTAAGTGTATAAATTAGCAGGCCTAGATGGATCTTTAAAAAAAATGGCAATATATATCTAATTGTGTCTCATCCCATCCCTTGCCCCTCCACACACCTGACTCTGAGTTTTGGCCAAGGTTGCTAGATGGTTTTGTTTGTTTTTATGTTTTTTGGGCCACACCTGGTGACACTCAGGGGTTACTCCTGGCTATACGCTTAGAAATCGCTCCTGGCTTGGGGGACTATATGGAACACCGGGGGATCGAACCTCGATCCTCCGTCCTAGGTCAGCCGTGAGTAGGCAAACGCAATACCGCTGCACCACTACTTCAGACCCGTGTTTTTTTTTTTTTTAAGGAAAATTATACAATAATCCTCAAACTAAAATTCCTGAAGGAACAATGTTTTCAGAAACTGCTTACATCACCCTCATCTCTCTGGTGAATTAAGCTGCTCAGTTTAAACTGCTGACATAGTTGTCCTGATAAATGCAGCTTGGTCCCTGGGAGGCTTATTAAATCATAAAGTCAGCAGCTGGCTACTTGCCTGGGAAACTACCACTGATGCTCCTGGATAGTGCGCTGCCAAAAGTGAGACCTCACCGGGTAAAAGGGGCAATGGTTTCAGGGGGTGGGGGGGATACAGGGGCAGGAGGCCAAAGAAACTTGGATGCACTGTTGCCTTCCTCATTTCTGAATCTTGTTCTGCAAGCCCCAGATCTCTGCCTTGGCGCCTGCCTGGGCTGAGAGATGACAAGCCCTTATATTCTTTGTAAAAAATAATTGTGTGTTCTGAAACGACACCTCTATTATGATTTCCAAATTGACATCTCTGCTTTAAAGCGGAGGCATCCAAGCCTCCCCATTTCACACACTGGCAATTATCGTTTAAGTTATCCAACGATAGGCGCTCATCTGCTCGCTGCAGGGCCCCCGAGTTCTCCGAGTGCACTCACAGCACAGGATGCGGTTACTGGCAGCGCCTGGCAGGCAATTCCGGCCCCTGCTGTGGGGTGGGCTCAGGCAAGGTGGCACTGCTAAAAGACCGCCTCATGAACAGACCTACTATCAGAAGTGTGCCTGTTGTGTGTATCGGCCTTTATACAGTTTGCCAAGCGCAGAACTAACAGGGCTCAAAACAGTGTCTCCAGAAAAGCATAGAAGCATCTTTACAAAAACATATAAAAGGAGGCAGGCATTTCCACCTGGAATCATTCACCTGCATCCCAACTCGCAAGCTGAAGTTTCCTTCTTTCACTTCCTAGGGCTGTAGATTCCCTGGAAGAGCTCACGTTTCTAGTATGTTTCCTTTTCTCTCCCTTTTAATAAAGTTTATTTACTTCACAGACAACAAACATGAAGGGCCTCCTTAAGGTGTCTGTGCAGGGAGCAAGAGATGGTAAAACAGCAGACACAGCCATTACAGAAAACCCAAAACGACATGGACAGGATCCACATGTGGAATGTGTACCAGAGAGACCAAAGCATAGCCCAGGAAACCATCAGACCTGTCTGGGAGCATCTTACCTTCTGCTAATTGGCTGGTAACAAAAGTATACAATGACTTGTGGGCACTACACTTCGCTCTGATAAATATGTGCACCTTATACAAATCACACTATGGTTTCAAACTTCTGTTGACAGAAAATCCCTCTTGTCGATAGACCCAAGATGATAGATGTGTCCAAATCCATTTTTTTTTTCTGGGAGACACAAAGTTCTGCTCAGAGGCCAAGACAAAGAATCTAGATCAGGATCAGGAGTTTTTCACTGCAGAATGAGTGGGGGCAGAGCAAGGAAAACAAGTGCTGCAGAGAGTTCTGGAACTCATACCCCACAAGGAGCAGCAGCTGATTGATATACCTTCGACTTAAGAAGCAGCCTCCAGGGCCGGGCGGTGGCGCTAAAGGTAAGGTGCCTGCCTTGCCTGCACTAGCCTTGGACAGACCGCGGTTCGATCCTCCGATGTCCCATATGGTCCCCCAAGCCAGGAGCAACTTCTGAGCGCATAGCCAGGAGTAACCCCTGAGCGTTACCGGGTGTGGCCCAAAAACCAAAAAAAAAAAAAAAAAAAGAAGCAGCCTCCATCCTGATTGACTGGTTTCCCTTAAATATCAAAAAGAGATTGATAGAATTAAATAATCCTGAGGCCGGCAAGCTGGCACTAGAGGTAAGGTGTCTGCCTTGCAAGCGCTAGCCAAGGAAAGGACCGAGGTTTGATCCCCCAGCGTCCCATATGATCCCCCCAAGCAAGGGGCAATTTCTGAGCACTTAGCCAGGAGTAACCCCTTGAGCATCAAACGGCTGTGGCCTGAAAAAACAAAAAAACAAAAAACAAAAAAAAAAGATATAATCCTAATTTCTTGCCTAAACTTATTCAGCATGGAAGATAAATTTTTTTAAAAGCCTGTCTCTAGGGGGCTGGAGAGATAGCATAGAGGTAAGGCGTTTGCCTTTCATGCGGAAGGTCATCAGTTCGAATCCCGGCGGCCCATATGGTACCCCGTGCCTGTCAGGAGCAATTTCTGAGCATGAAGCCAGGAGTAACCCCTGAGCACTGCCGGGTGTGACCCAAAAACCACACAAACACACACACACAAAAAAGCCTGTCTCTAGACCCATGTAATAATAGTGGTCACATAATTTATTACTCCATGTCAGCAAACTTATACATTTATTCCTAGATGATCGCTTGCAATCATATTCATAACCTGAGATTCACAAAACCCTCAAGCATGCAAGTACTTCTTAAGAGGCCAGACACTGACCCTGATACATTGCAAGCTCTATAATAGCAAGGGGGGAAAGGGCGGTGGGGGGGAGCCTCAATGCTGACATCAGGAGGGCAAAGAGAGGTGGAAAATGAAGACTTCCAAGAGAATGGGAAAAAGGAGTGCACAGTGGGTTGGGACATATATTAACCAGAGGCAGTCAGCCTTCTTGGCACATATCTGTTCAAGTAATGAGGTTTCTGGGGTGGACAGAAATAGACGAGAGGGCAGACTCCAGCGGGGCCCCCAAACAATCCACTGCTAGCCTTTGAGCTAACACAAAGCTCAGAGTACACTCACTCTGCCCATATCCCAGGGGTTCATTAGGAACTGCTTCTCTCAGTGGCATTTGATCTTCACTGATTGGCATCTAGAGGTACCTAGAGGTACACTACTCACCCTTCCACCCTGATCCTGACTTTGGTTACCTTTTGGACTCAGCACCTAACTCCTCTAGAATAATTTCTCCACCACTTCCCTCTGTCTAGACAACATGAGATTGTGTGTATTCTATATATGCATATGTGTGTTTACTATACATAAACATATATAAATATAAGTACAATTGGGAGGGAAAACTAAATTGCCATTCTTCTTCTCTGTTCTAGCCCAAAGAAACATACATTAACATACAATAACACTCCAGCATTTCAATCAATAATACTATCCTTAAGATTAACTCTGTGAAAAAAAAAAAAAAGATCAACTCTGTGAGGGCCAGAAATAGTATAGCAGGTAGGACACCTGTCTTGAATGCAGTTTACCCAGGTTTCATTTTCAGCATCCCATATGATTCCCTAAGCACTGCCTGTAGTAATTCCTGAGTACAGAGCCAGGAGTAACTCCTGAGCACCACACGGCCCAGTATGGCACAAAAAGAAAAAAAAACAAACACAAATTCTCGAACCCAACTGGTTCATAGTGTTGCCACTGAGTAACCCTCTGACACATCTGAGACTAAGAGAAATATTGAATTGTTAATATATAAGAAAATACAGTGGCTTTAGCCTTAATTTCACACTATTTTGGGGGGGGGTCACACCCAGCGGCGCTCAGGGGTTACTCCTGGCTCTCTGTTCAAAAATCGCTCCTGCAGGCATGAGGGACCATATGGGATGCCAGGATTTGAACAACCGTTGGTCCTGGGTTGGCCGCTTGCAAGGCCCTACTGCTGTGTTATCTCTCCGGCCCCAATTTCACACTAATTTTTATTTGTCTTTTTGTGTGTTTTCTTTTGGTTTAGTACTTTTGCCACACCTAAAGGTACTGGCAACTCTCCTGGCAGTGCTCTGGAGACCACACAGAGCTGGTGGTTGTATCTGGGGACTTAGTATGCAAAGCACATACTTAGGCCCTTTTGGGCTCTCTCCCTGATATCCAGGATGCTTTTGAAATTCATCATCCTGCTGATGTATGTCTTGGGCAGGTTCATTATCTTCTGCTTCCAATTTTTTTACTTATTGTTTGTTTGTTTCGGGGGCTTTCCTTTTTCTTTTTTTTTCTTTTTTTTTTTTTTTTTTGGCTACACCTGTTCCTGTGCTCAAGGATGGCTCTTGGCAGTGTATGTAGATAGATAGGACTCTGGGGATCAAGCCTGGGAGTCAATCACATGCAAGGCAAATAAAAGCCTTACCCTCTACTCTCTGTACCCTAACCCTCCCCCACACCCTCTCTCTCTCTCAAATAAATGCTTTATCCTCTGTACTCTCTGTACCCTCATATTCATTCTCATTCTCTCTCTCTCTCTCTCTCTCTCTCTCTCTCTCTCTCTCTCTCTCTCCATCCTTACCATCACAATTTAAGGATAAATTAAATTTAAGGGTAAGTTCCTATCTCACAAGGTTGCTTTATTTAAGAGCCAGCACATGGGGGGCCGGGCGGTGGCGCTGGAGGTAAGGTGCCTGCCTTGCCTGCACTAGCCTAGGACGGACCGCGGTTCAATCCCCCGGCGTCCCATATGGTCCCCCAAGAAGCCAGGAGCAACTTCTGAGCGCATAGCCAGGAGTAACCCCTGAGCGTCACAGGGTGTGGCCCAAAAACCAAAAAAAAAAAAAAAAGAGCCAGCACATGGGTCTGATAAGTAGCCATTATTGGGCCCGGAGAGATAGCACAGCGGTGTTTGCCTTGCAAGAAGCCGATCCAGGACCAAAGGTGGTTGGTTTGAATCCCGGTGTCCCATATGGTCCCCCGTGCCTGCCAGGAGCTATTTCTGAGCAGACAGCCAGAAGTAACCCCTGAGCAACGCCAGGTGTGGCCCAAAAACCAAAAAAAAAAAAAAAAAAAAAAAAAAGTAGCCATTATTTTTCTTCTCTTTGACCAACAACTCCAAAAGGGTACTTAAGGAACATAAAGGATTCTCAAGTCACTTTGCCTAAAAAGGTGATTTCAGAGGCCAGAGCAATAACATGGCAGGTAGTGGGGACATTGGCTTTGCAACATGGTTGACCCGGATTCAATCCCCGGCAACTCATATAGTCGCTTGAAACTGCCAGGAGTGATTCCTAAGAGCAGAGTCAGGAATTTTGTGACCCAAAAACTGAAAGAAAAAAAAAAAAGTGATTCAATCCAAGGAAAGACAAGTTGAAGAAAGATCAGGATTATATGTTCTTTTCTGCTGTTAATTTGAAGGGCCTCCCTGGAAAGATGGGAGCCACCAGGAGGCACTCAGGAGGCTATCAGTGCTGAGCACTGAACAGTCCACCCTCTAGGTTTCTTTCCTACGTATATAATACATGTTTAAGCATAGATTCCTGAATCCTAAGAATCACAAAAGCAGTTAGTTGTCTACCCACAAAATCTGTCTGTTGGTCCATCTGGGCATTTATTTCAACTCAGAACTGAGTCTCCATCACTGGCGATATAAGTTCACACAGAGATCTATGGTATTTGAAAATGGAACCCCCAAAGAGCCACACCTTTTGGTGTTTATATCGCAGGTGATCTCCCACATTCAATCCAGACAAGTTCCTTGTTTGAAGCAACAGCGTGTGGCAAGCTGTGCCTGTTCTGGGCCTTGCCTTTTTAACGAGAACTGACAGCTTCCCTTCCCTCCCTCTCAGAACTGTCATTTTTGGAAGCCCTACACTGCTTCTCCAAAAGTCTGTGCAGGCCACTGGAGTGGCCATGTGGAGAAAGGAGCCTCACACCCCAGGAAGAGGTTGATGAGCCCAAATAAGCATGATTGGATGACTCCAGAAACTTGCAAAATGAGACCAGCAAGCTTCCCAACAGGGGCCCAGTCTCCAAAGAGAAGTGTGAAAGTTAATACTATTATTTTAAATCATTAGTGTTGTTGTGATTTGTCACTCGTCTGTAGATGAACAAACCAATGGCAACATTAAGACAAGTTCCATGAGGGGCCGGAGCAATAACACAGAGGGTAGGGTGTTTGCCTTGCACATGGTCAACCTGGGTTCAATCCCCAGCATCCCATATGGTCCCCCGAACCTGCCAGGAGTGGTATTCTTTAAAACTTTATTTATTGATTAATTGATTGACTGGCTGTTGGGCTACACCCAGCAGTGCTCAGGGATTACTCCTGACTCTGTGCTCAGAAGTCGCTCCTGGCAGACTTGAGGGACCATATGGGATACAGGGGATTACACTAGGTCTGTCCTAGGTTGGCTGAGTGCAAGGCAAATGTCTTACCACTGTGCTGTCTCTCCGGCTCCAGGAGCAATTTTTTTGAGCGCAGAGCCAGGAGAAACCTCTGAACACCTCCAGGTGTGCCAAAACAAAACCCAAAAAAAAAAAAGACCAGTTCCCTCAAATTAGCTCACAGTCCTTCAGCAACCACTTCTGAACTGAAAGGCACCTTAGTTATCAAAATACGGAACAAGACATTTGAAAATAGATCTTACACAATAAAACTCAAGGCAAACTAACCCACTATGTCCAAAGATAAGGTCTGTAAGACTAAGGATGTGGCTCAACTGTAGAGCACATGACTTGCATGCTGTGGACCTCATTCCCACCCCTAAATTGGGAAAGAAAAGAAGACAGAAACTAAAACAAAACATGAAATCTCAGTATTGATGATGGGGATAAATATCAATTTAGAGATAACTTGCTGGGGCAGGAGCAAAAGTACTTATTCTCACTTGCCTTGCACACAGCCAACCCAAGTTATATCCCCAGCATCCCATATGTTATCCCAAGCGCCACCAAGTAACCCCCGAGCATCACCAAGTGAAGCTCCAAAACCAGAAAATTTAAAATAACTTGCTTATCTATACCCAGCTGTTTCTTCTTCCTGTTTTGGGGTCAACCCAATGATGTTCAGGGTTTATTTCTACTTCTTCACTCAGAAACCAGTTCTAGAAGTGCTTAGAGAACAAGATGGGGTGCTAGGAATTGAACCTGGGTCAGCTATAAGTGTCCTTATGACCTGCTGTCCCAACTCTCTAGTCCCCTTTCCCCAACTTTTTAAAACAGAGGGTCTGAATGTAGGGGGTCACGAAAAATTTGGCAAAGGTTTTGAACATGCAAAACCCAAAAAATTAACTCAAACTCAATCCTACAATGAGCCTGAAATGTGTTTCTTGTCAGGGTTCGCCTGTGCATTTCTCAGGTGAGAGAGAGGTTCAAGTTCTTCTACTCTACTTGTCAGGCACTCTGTCCCTTTAAAGCACATTCCTCAGCTTAATAGCTCCTCCCAAAATTCAAAGTGGCCACAGAATCTGGGAGATTAAGGTCACCTATGCTCCCTTTTCAAGAGGCAGGGCCAGTTTCTTTTGCACAAATCATTAAAAAAAAAAAGTTTAACAGAGGGGCCAGAGAGAGCCCAATTGGTGAGCACATGCTTTGCATGCATGGCCAGGTTGGAACACCAACTGCACGGTCTGGGCACAGCTGGTGTCTCCTGAGCACTGAGGCAAAGTAGCTCTTGAGCACTATCAGCTGTGGCCCCGTGCCAAAAAAACAACAACAAAGACTTCAGAAAAAATTGAGATACCATTCCACTCCTTTGCTGTAGATCACAGCGTTTTCTATATAATGGAAAGCCCCCAAAATAACAACTTGTCATAGGTTTGGGATGGATGTGGTGATGGAGAGGCTAAGGACATTGCGCAGTGGTATAGTATGAGACCTAAGGTTCAATCCCTGGCACAGCAACAGCAGCAGCAACAACAACTATAACAACAAAACAGAATGAACAAACAAACAAAAAATCAAAAACCTTTTTCAACAACAACAATGAAACAAAGAACAAACAAACAAAAAATCAAAAACCCTTTTCTATGTTTCCGGTCAAGACACAGACAAAATTGTTGAGTGACAAATGATATGGAGAGATTTCTATCGTCCAAAGAAGGCCAGATCCAATGAAGATGCTGAGAGAGAAAAGAGGCCTGGCTCGGCCAAAGGGGTGTGCAGCAGTGATGAAGAAAGGGGGGAATAAAAGCTGGCCTTCTCAAACACCTAAATTTGTGAAAGTGATTAACACAATTCTCATGCAACATTTTTGCAACTGAGGAAACTGAGGTTCAAAAGGCCCCTTAGGGGGCCAGAGGACAGCACAGCAGTAGAGCGTTTGCCTTGCACACAGCCAATCTAGGACGGATGGTGGTTCAAATCCCAACATTCCATATGGTCCCTGTTCCTGCCAGAAGCAATTTCTGAGTGCAGAGCCAAGAAGTAACCCCTGAGAACAGCCCAAAAACTAAAACAAAACAAAAAGGCCACTTAACTTGCCAAAGGTCAAACAGCAGTCAAGGTTTGACTCCAGGGCTGCTCGAATTCAAATCTTGCTATGAGAATATGAGAGAGAAGAGTGGGAACCTTCACGAATGTTTTTAAGAGCAGCACTGCAAAACAGATACAGACCAGGGTGACACGGGGGACAGTGTCACCTGGGCATCTGGAGAGTGGGGGTTTGCTATACTGCACATAAAAGCCCTAAGCAGTAACAATACAATAACCATGTTGCCTAAATTATACAAAAATAATTAAATTTCAAAACAATTTAAAGGAAAAAAATAACCACACTGCATCATATGGGACAAGAGCAAAAGAAAACTTAAAAGGTAATGGGGAAAGGGTGGAGAGAGTGTATAGCAGGTTTGGTGCTTGTCTTACACATGGCTGATCCACGTTTGATCCCTGCACAAATACACGATCCCAGAGCATACAAGGAAGGAGTGATTCCTGTGCGCAGAGCCCAGAGTAAGCCCAGAGCAACACCAAATATGAGCCAAACAAAACCATTCAAACATATATTTCTTTTTCTCTGACCCACACTCAGAGTAGTACTATTTAATAAAGTTGCCCAACTCAAAGGTTCATGAGAGACTAAAGATTCAGATAAGATGAATGTTCTGTCCTAGCTATGTCTCCTTTTACCTTCAAGGAGGTAACAGAAAATGAGCTGCCCAGCGATTGCTTCACTTCTTGAGAACTAAGGTATGAGGATGAGAAGAGATCAGAAAAGTGTGCCCAAAATAAAAAAAGTACTGAACTTCTGGGAAGATACTAAATGGAAAGGCTCAAAGAAACAAGTTCCTCCTTATTTTAATTTAAAAAGGTTACTTCAGGGCCAGAGAGAATACAGGGTTAAGGCACTTAACTTGCTTTATACACTGCTGACCCATTTCGATCCCTGGCACCACAGATAGTCCCTCAAGTGCCTCCAGGAAAGATTCCCAAACAAAGCGCTGTCAGGTTTGGCTGACAGCCCCAAAACAATGTTCTTAATAAATCAGCTGAAAAGAAAAATTTTCAAACTACCTCATTTATAATAACAAAAAGAATAAAGTATTTATGACAAAACTTTGCCAAGGAAATGAGATACTTATATATTGAAAATACAAAACACTGGCAAAAGAAAATTAAGACAAATAAATAGAAAGACATCGGTGTCCATGGATCAAAGGACTTGCTGCTGTTAAATGTCCATATTACCTAAAGAAAACTTCAGAGTCAATGCAATTCCTAAAAAAATCCCAATGGCATTCTTTGCAAAAGCGAAACAATTCTGCAACACATAAGGAATCTCAAAGGACCCCAAAGAGCCAAACCAAACTTGAGAAAGACCAAAGAGGCATGATATTTTCTTTTTTTTTAATTTTTTTTATTTTTAATTATGAGAACAATGATGTAAAGAGGACAAGGTAAAGTTACAGTGAAAGAACAATCGCCCATAAACAGAGTTCTCAGAAGAAATCCCCTTGCTGACGCCTAAATATTGAACTTACAGTCAAAAAAACATTAAGAAAAATAAGGCAGAACCCATGTACAATTACTTTGTCCACAAGTCCCCAGATTGTAGTACATTATAACATTTCTTAGCAGTACACAAAGCAACCTAAAGCCATGAGATTTATGTGACTCCTTAACTTTGAAGGCATAGTATTTTTATATATTCATGCACATACATATTAGTTTAAGTTAACATCAAAAGTTTGTTGGGTTTTTTTTTTGTTTTTTTTTTTTGTTGTTGTTGTTGTTTTTTGGGCCACACCCGGTGGTGCTCAGGGGTTACTCCTGGCTGTCTGCTCAGAAATAGCTCCTGGCAGGCACGGGGGACCATATGGGACACCGGGATTCGAACCAACCACCTTTGGTCCTGGATCGGCTGCTTGCAAGGCAAACACTGCTGCGCTCTCTCTCCGGGCCCAACATCAAAAGTTTAAGAGTTGTTTTTTTTTTAAGGGTTAGTCAAAAGGGCACAGTAAAAACAGTGTTAGAGTGGCAAATATTGTTTGCATAGGCCCACCAAAATATGGGGGTCATAGAAAGGAATAGCCTTGGTCTAAATACAAGGAGACCACTACCCCTGAGTTTCCTGGCATAAGACCAACTCTAGGCTCCAGGCAAACTAGTTTATTCAATCCAAGTCATTGTCTGTAGTGCCAATACAGTTTTATTTTTCACACAGTCCTATTGTTGGCATCAGGTTTCTGTATTAAAAATCCTGGAATCTGCACATCCTACATTGAAGTCAGGCTGGTGTGGAGTATCCTCTAGTTTCACCTCACAATTAAGGGGCAATACAGCAAGCCCTGTCCAGTAAACAGGTCATTGTTCTTGTTAAGTCTTCTCAGTGTTAAGGAAAGTCTCTTTTGAGTAGATCAATGTCAGAGCAGCTGTAGGGTCTTCCCTGGTAGAGGATTGCCTCCAGGTGATGTTATAGACAACCTTGGATGTTTTGTAGATGTCTTCTCTAGATCAGGGGTGAATGGAGAATGCCTATTCTTCTGAGGCCTGTGCCAGGTCTTTATGTCAATGTTCAGGGTGTAGGGTCCCATTGCACTACAAGATTTGTGTGTTCCCATCTCTATTAGATAAGAACTTATTGGAATGTATAGTATTTTCCCATTTTAGTGTGCCTAAGCAAACAAGAAATAAAGCCACATGGCATTATCTGAGTATATGGGGGCATAAGAACACGTCCAACAATACCCATGACTTGGTTCAAAAATAAGCATTAAACTGAGGGATTCTTTCACACCAAATTCCATATTGAGCAGTTCACAAAGAGAAGATAAAAAAAGGGGGGGGGATCGTCACTGTATAAGAAAATATTCAGCAAAAGTTATAGCCATCAAAGAAAACACCCATAAAATGTTGAAAAGACATATGTGTCCTTTTTAGAGGCATGATATTTTCTAATTTCAAAATATATTAAAGGGGCCAGAGAGATAGCATGGAGGCAGAGTGTTTGCCTTGCATGCAGAAGGACGGTGGTTGGAATCACGCATCCCATATGGTCCCCTGAGCTGCCAGGAGCGATTTCTGAGCATGGAGCCAGGAGTAATCCCTGAGTGCTGCCGGGTGTGACAAAAAAAAAAAAAAAACAAGAAAATCACAGACAAGGAGTGAGAGGGATAGTACAGGAGGTAAAGGCATTTGTCCTGCATACAGCTGACCAAGTTCAATTTCCAGTATCCCATATAGGTCCCCTCAACACCTTTACCATGTTTCCTTGAAAATAAAGCATCCTCCAAAAATAAGACCTACTTATAAGTTTCTTTCTGAATGAAATAAGGCATCCCCCGAAAATAAGCCCCCCCCAGGCTCTGTCTCTGAATGAAAATTAATTTACCATAAACTGGTCGCTAAGGCCGCCCTGATTGGTATCTGTAAAATCCAGTTTGTCTGGTTTGTGTTGACAACTACCGTACTACCATACCTTATACAGGTAATAAACCTCCTTTATTTTTATTTAACAATAACTCTGTACCATATTCTTCTTCATGAAAAAAAAAAAAAAACATCTCCTGAAAATAAGACCTAGCACATCTTTGGGAGCAAAAATTAATATAAGACACTGTCTTATTTTTGGAGAAACAGGATAGGAGTGATTCTTGAGTGCAGAACTAGAATAACCCCTATGCATCGTTGGAAATGGCCCCCACACAAATAAATAAACCACAGACAAATAGACGAACAAAACACAACACTATGATAACAAAGAGAAGCAAAGGAGAAAGGAAATAAAGGATAACCATATTATTTAGTAGCCACTTCTGTGTATATATGCAAATATAAATTTAAATTTAAAAATGCATCTTATAGGCCGGAGCAATATTTCAGTGGGGAGAATGTTTGTCTTGCACACAATCAACCTGGGTTCAATCCCCAGCATACCATACGGTCCACCAAACACTACCAGGAGTAATCCCTGAGAGCAGAGCCAGGACTTAGCCCTGAGCATCAGTGAGTATGGCTCAAAAACCAAAAACCAAATCAGACAAAAATAGCTCTCATATTGGATCCCTGGGGTTCCAATGATTCCTGGGCACAGCTGGGAGTAGCCTCCCAATCCTGAACCCCACTTCAAAAGCATTAAAACAGATCTCAGAAAATATCTATACTACATCTCAGAAAATAAAATGTTCATTAAAGACTTACAACAGTCAAGCTTTGGGAGCAACCAAAATGCTAAAGATGGAGGAAGTCTAAGTGAAAGAAACCACACACAAAAAGACAAATACTGCAAAGCCCCCCACGTAGGAGTTAACAACAGTAATCAAGCTCACAGAAAAGGAAAACAGAATGGTAGTTGCCAGTGGATGAGAAGAAAGACAAAGAAGAGGGGGATTGTTCACTGACTACACCTTCACTCAAGAAGGGTAAGTCTGGTAAGTGAACATGTGGTTTTTACACATGTATGCATGTATGCATGCATACCAACAAGGTAAGATGAGTCCTACATCTGCCAACAGGTCAAAGAAATGGGAGGATAGGGGACCGGAGAGATGGCATGGAGGTAAGGCTTTTGCCTTCCATGCAGAAGGGCGATGTTTCGAATCCTGGCATCCCATATGGTCCCTCAAGCTTGCCAGGAGCGATTTCTGAGCATAGAGCCAGGAGTAACCGAGCACTGTGAATGTGACCCAAAAAGACTTCCCCTCCAAAAATAAAGAAATGGGAGGATAAAAGCCAAGGAAATGGCAGGGGTAGAAGGAAAGTGAGCTCAGGAGTGGGGGTTGAGAGGGTGAGGGAACTGGGAAGGATGGAGAATAAAGACTGGTTTGTATGGCCCTCACAGGAAAAGGATACAAAGCTGTTAACAAGCTACAATCCTTTTCCCGTGACTTTCAGCCTTGGCTTCCTTTATTATTATGACAAGTTCTACTCCTGTTCTAACTTGATTTTAATTTCCTGGTAGGTGACCCCCGAGTCAAGTGGCCTTTTCTTTGACATTCCCTCTCTGTCTGAGGCGACCTGCTCACAGAAAGAGAAGCAGTTCTTTGCCTCCCTGATCGCATGTCGCCCATCGTCAGACAAGGTCGCTTTCATACTGTATGTGCTGACAGAACAAAGATTATCTGCTCACTGAAGTGCACCCCAGCCAGCAAAGAACCTGGGCACCCTCACATTCCCTCTCTGGAAAAGGAGGGGGAGTCTGCTCACTGCTGCTCTTAAGAGGTCAGGATGCTGCTCAGGTCAAGGGGCTGCCAGCCTGTGAAGCTAAAGCCAAAGGTGGGGCAGCAGTGGGGAATCCTCCCCTTGGGAGAATTAAGAAGGAAGGGTAGTGGGGAGTGGGGGGAGGGTACTGCAATCCCAGGCCTTCCCCCTGGTGGAACCAATAGGGTTGCCTACACAGAACCAATGATACACTTTGTTTGCTTGACCAAATACAAATTGGGAATTTAAGCAGGAAACCTAAATGTGTCCGGTTCTATCCAACTAGAGACCTGCATCAGGGCAACAACGTTCAATCCCTACCCATTGTAACTTCTGGAGATAACATAAAAGCCAGACCTTCAACATCTTTTTTCAATAAAATCCAGAAACACAGACTTTTGTGGAGAAAAAATGGAAACATGTTTCTAAACTACTGTGCAATCTCTAGGCTAATGGGACAGTTCAGCTACTAATGCCAAATCTGCCCCAGTGTATACCGTCAGGAATGCTTCCAAGAAAAAGAGAAGAGAGGTGAGAGGTACTAGAAACACTGATCTCCCCATAAACATATGAGATCCAAGGAAGCAGAAGTTACCAGGCACAGCTCGAAAGGGCCACAACCAAGAACAATAAGCAAAATCTATTATGCAAAAGGCCCCATACACCTGGTGTTATTGTCTCAGGAAAACCTCCAACGCACCCTTTGGTGCACCCTTGTGAACAGAGCGAGGAAAGGGGGCATAGCTAGAAATGGCTCTCCAAGTCTAGAGGCACACATGGAGAACCCACCGCCGTCCCTCACATTCCATCCAACACGCGAGCTGACAGAAGCCACTACATTTCTTCAAGCGCTCAGGGCATGGACAAAGCACAGCCTGCTCTACATCATTCAGCCCAGGAGCGAGGGCTGCTGGGAGATCATTTTGATCCGCCTAACAGGTGCTAATTCAATGTGCAATGGAGGAAGGGCCGCCTGTCAAGCACAGGGGCCCAGAAGAGTGAGAGGCTCTGACTCTACCCTCCACCTGGGCCAGCCTCCATGTTGGCAAGTAGTCTCTATGACAGACAGGGAAAGCGCCTGGAAAATGGGTTTCGGGGCAGATAGCAAAGGAAACAAGACTCTCTTCATGAATAAAAAAACATCGCCATCTGCTTTAAAAGCAGCACTTAAGATATTTAGTCCAAAGTACAAAGAGAGTAAGGCCAAGTTCAGAAACCCCTACCCTACCCACCAGGCTCCCTTTATTACAAGGGCTTATTATTACTCCAGCACCTGGTTCTACCAAATCACACTTAATTCAGAGATGGGCAAGCCAGGGATTAATTTAGGACTTTGTTTTTGTTTTTGGATAACACCTAGTAGTGCTCAGGAATCCCCTGGCTTTAAGCTCAGAAAGTACTCCTGGGGCCAGGTGTGGTGGTAGTCCCAGCTACTCGGGAGGCTGAAGCTGAAGGATCGCTTGAGTCCAGGAGTTCTTGGGCTGCAGTGCGCTATGCCGATCAGGTGTCCGCACTAAGTTCAGCATCAATATGGTGACACCCCCCCTCCCCGGGAGCAGGGGACCACCAGGTTGCCTAAGGAGGGGCAAACCGACCCAGGTTGGAAACGGAGCAGGTGCTTGTGAATAGCCACTGCACTCCAGCCTGGGCAACATAGCGAGACACTATCTCTTAAGAAAAAGAAAAAAAGGGGGCCGGGCGGTGGCGCTAAAGGTAAGGTGCCTGCCTTGCCTGCGCTAGCCTTGGACGGACCGAGGTTCGATCCCCCGGTGTCCCATATGGTCCCCCAAGCCAGGAGCAACTTCTGAGCGCATAGCCAGGAGTAACCCCTGAGCGTTACTGGGTGTGGCCCAAAAACCAAAAACCAAAAAAAAAAACAAAAACAAAAACAAGAAAAAGAAAAAAAAAGAAATTACTCCTGGAGAAGCTGGGCTCACATAGGGATGTCAGGGATCGAACCCAATTCAGTTGCATGCAAGGAGGGCACCCAATCTGCTGTACTATCTATCGCTCCTGCCCCACAAACCAGGATTTAATGGCCAAATTTGGTTTCCTACCTATTTTTGCATATTCCCCGAGCTAGAAATAGCTTGTTTTGTTTTGTTTTGTTTTGGGGGCCACACCCAATTTGATGCTCAGGGGTTACTCCTGGCTAAGTGCTCAGAAATTTGCCCCTGGCTTGGGGGGGGACCATATGGGACACCGGGGGATAGAACCGCGGTCCTTCCTTGGCTAGCGCTTGCAAGGCAGACAGATTACCTCTAGCGCCACCTCGCCGGGCCCTAGAAATAGCTTTTAAAAATATTTTTTAAGGGGGCGGAGAGATAGCACAAGGGTAAAGCGTTTGCCTTGCACGCAGCTGATTCAGAAAAGGATGGTTCGAATCCTTTGGTCCCCCAAGCTTGCGATTTCTAAAATCGGGGCAATTTCTGAGCACAGAGCCAGGATTAACCCCAGAATGCTGCCAGGTGTGACCCAAAAACCAAAAACCTATATATATAAACTAAGGGCCAGAGCAATAGTACAGTGGGTAGGACACTTATCTTATACATGTCTTGTTTTGTCACATACTTGTCTTTCAACCTGAATATGATCCCTAGCATCCCATATGGTTCTCCAATCCCCACAGGAACATTCCCTGAGCATAGAGCCAGTAGTAAGCTCTGAGCACCACCAGATGTAGCCCAAACACCAACCAAAAAGTATTTTTAACTAGGTGAAAATCACCAAAATAAGGCAATTTCGGAGATCAGTGGCAAAACACAGATAGTGCCATACAGGACAGGTACGAGGGAGTCTGATTCCCCAATCCCACCCCAATGCCAAGGCTTTTCCAGTGGCACTGCTGTTTTAGGCTCACCAGTGCCACAGCAAAGGGAATGAATCTCCATAATCACCAGAACACATGTACGTGTAACTTTCAAGTCACAACAACAACAACAAAGAAAGGGAAAGAGAAAAAGAGAAGTAATATATCCCACTCTAAAATACTTCATGTGGGGCCAGAACGATAGCACATTGGGTAGGGCACTTACCTTGCATATGACTGACCAGGGTTCAATCCCCAGCATCCTATGTTGTCCCCCAAGCCCACCAGGAGTGAAATGAGTGCAAAGCCAGGAGTAAGCATTGCCAGGTATACCCCTCATAAAATGATCAATAATGATTTAAAAAAAATAGCTCTATACACAATAATACTTCATTCCCTGGAGTCACATTTGGGTTCATAAATATTTTGATGAGGTTGGTTGGTTGGTTGGTTGGCTAGTTGGTTTTTACATTTTGACCCATACCCAGTAGTGCTCAATGGTTGGTTGGTTGGTTGGTTGGTTGGTTGGTTGGTTGGCTAGTTGGTTTATACATTTTGAGCCATACCCAGTAGTGCTCAATGTTTATTCCTGCTTCTACTCTCAGCATCTTTCTTGGTGAGCTCAGGGGACTGTTTGTAGTGATGGGTATTTAACCTGGGTCTGCTTCATGCAAAGCAAGTGCTCTACCTAAATATACCTAATATAGAGGCCGGAGTGATAGCACAGTGGTAGGGCGTTTGCCTTGCACATGGCTGATCTAGGATAGAACTTGGTTCGATTCCTGGCGTCCCATATGGTTCCGTGAGCCAGGAGTGATTTCTGAGAGCATAGCCAGAAGTAACCCCTGTGCATCACAGGGTGTGGCCCAAAAAGCAAATATATGTATACATACTATAGCTCAGTGATTATGTTTTATAGTGCATGCTTGTTCAACATATGCTAACAATATATGCTGTCTTTGGCTGCATTCCTGCTATATAAGAGAAGTCCGGCACAAGCAAGACAGTATTGACTAAAATATTTGCTATGTGCCCTTCACATAAAAGGTTTTCCCATCTGTTTTATGTGTTGTTGTTTTTTTTAATATCTTTATTTGGGGCCAGAGCAGTGGTGCAAGAGTAGGGTGTTTGCCTTGCACGCGGCTGACCTAGGATGGACCTCGCTCGGTTCAATCCCCCAGCATCTCATATGGTCCCACAAGCCAGGAGTGATTTCTGAGCTCAGAGCCAGGAGTAACCCCGGAGTGTCACTGGGTGTGGCCCAAAAACAAAAACAAAAAAGAAAAACCTTTATTTAAGTACCATGATTACAAATATGTTTATAGTTGGGTTTCAGTTATTAAAAAAAAAAAAAAAGAACACTCACCCATTCACTAGTGCAACCTTCCCACCAATGCCCTCCATTTCCTCCTCCCCCACCCTCTGCCTATATTCAAAATAGACATTCTGCTTCTCTTACTCATTAACACTGTCATGATAGTTGTCAGTGTAGTTATTTCTCTCACTATACTCACCACTCGTTGTGGTAAGCTTCATATCGTGGGCCAGTCCTTCCAGTCCTCATCTCTATTATTTCTGGTTATTCTGTTTTATGTTTTGATGTTGTAATAATTCACTAAGTTAGAAATATTAGGTATTGGGCCCAGAGAGATAGCACAGCGGCGTTTGCCTTGCAAGCAGCCGATCCAGGACCAAAGGTGGTTGGTTCGAATCCCGGTGTCCCATATGGTACCCTGTGCCTGCCAGGAGCTATTTCTGAGCAGACAGCCAGGAGTAACCCCTGAGCACCGCCGGGTGTGGCCCAAAACCCGCCCCCCCCCAAAAAAAGAAATATTAGGTACACTGACACTAGAGTTACAGCTACAGGTGAAAAAGCGCCCCCCCCCCCCACCATGAAGCAGCAACTCTCAAAGGCCGTGGTAAAAGCAAACAAAAGAGCAACTTAGGGGCCGGTGAGATAGATTGGAGGTAAGAAATTTGCCTTTCTCGCAGTCATTGGTTCAAATCCTGGCATCCCAGATGGTCCCCCAAGCCTGCCAGGAGTGATTTCTGAGCGTGGAGCCAGGATACCCCTGAGCGCTGCCAGTTGTGACCCAAAAACCAAAAACCAAAAACCAAAAAAAAAAAAAAAAAAAAAAAAAAAGAGCAATTTGTACTCTTCATAAAAGCTAGTGTAAGGGAGGCAAGACTAGATTAAGAATTGGCTATACAGGGGCCGGGCAGTGGCGCTAAAGGTAAGGTGCCTGCCTTGCCTGCGCAAGCCTTGGACGGACCGTGGTTCGATCCCCCGGTGTCCCATATGGTCCCCCAAGCCAGGAGCAACTTCTGAGCACATAGCCAGGAGTAACCCCTGAGCGTTACCGGGTGTGGCCCAAAAACCAAAAAAAAAAAAAAAAAAAAAAAGAATTGGCTATACAGGGACTGCTTGGATTAAAATTAATCATTGAGCCAGAGTGATAGCACAGAGGTAGGGCATTTGCCTTGCAAGCAGCCGACCCAGGATGGATCTGGGTCCGATTCCTGAGCACAGAGCCATGAGTAACCCCTGAGCACCACTGAGTGTGGCCCAAAATCAAAAACAAAAAAATTAATAGGCGATCCTGGTAATACATCCCTGAAATATGGGGGAAAGTTGGCTACTCAGGGCTGGGGAGACAGTTCAGAGGTGGACACATGCTTTGCATCCAAGAGCTCTGGGTTCTAAGCACTGGCAAGGTCCCCTGAGCACATTGGAAAGTGACCTGTAAGCACCAAGTGACCCAAAGCACTGCTAGGTATGATTCAAATACAAAACAACAAAAACTAGTTGGGACCTGAATGAGGACAGGCAGGAGACATCTTTATGACTACAGCTTTGTATTCTTTTTTTTTTTTTTTTTTTTGGGGGGGGGGGGGTGTCACACCCGGCGGTGCTCAGGGGTTACTCCTGCTCTATGCTCAGAAATTGCTCCTGGCAGACTCAGGGGACCATATGGGATGCCGGGATTCGAACCACCGTCCTTCTGCATGAAAGGCAAACGCCTTACCTCCATGCCATCTCTCCGGCCCCAGCTTTGTGTTCTTAAAGTACTCCTCGGAGAGGATCCATGAAGACCCAAGCTTGAAGGGAGCCTCTCTCTGTCTTCCTGAGAACTCTGTGCGGTTGTTTCTCAGCTGACTTTCATCTGAGGTGGCCATAACTCTCCCTCTGTCCTTCTCTTGACTGAATTGTGTGCTTTGATTTCATCTCAAGTAGACACACACACACACACACACACACACACACACACCCCAAATAAAGATAGACTAATTGGACACATGGGTTTGAGCTGTAAATTGAAACCTATTCTGTAAAAGTGGCAGTTAGCATGTAAGAGAGAACCCCAGATTACACTTAACAGATATGCTCCCCACCCTAGCCTTTCCTCTGCTAATGCTATCGTTGCTGCAATCCAGGGGTAAAGGGGGCATACTTGTACATATGACTACAGTGCTCACTAGGGAGGGGTCATACTCTTTTAGGTCTGGTGCTTTTCAACATCCCCGCTTGGAGTGCTCATCAGAGGTGAGCACTACACTCCCTGGCCCTGGTACCCACATATCATTCTGAGCCTCACCACAGGATTACCCCTGGATTAGTAGTTGACACATACCTGTCTCTGGACAGCTAGAACCACATGCAGTGCAGGGACCACAGAGAGCAAAGCTGTCCTGTGGGATGCACAATCAGTGGGACCCCACACAGAATTGATGAAAGCATCTGGAGTCTAATTCAATAGCCCCCACACACACACTATCAAGGAAGGCAGTATAAGCTGCTAAAGCCACTGATCAAGAGGATAATGTAGGATCACTTTCAAGAAGTGAAAGAGAGGGACTCGACTGGTAGCAAAGCAGTAGGGCGTTTGCCTTGCACGTGGCCAACACAGGATGTATGCAGGTTCAATTTCTGAGTGCAGAGCCAGGAGTAACCCCTGAGCGCTGTCGGGTGTGCCCGCCCCCCACAAAAACGAATACAAAGAGGCTTGAGTATAGAGCAACAATGGCTCAAAGGGCCAGGGAGGAAAGGAGAAAGGGAGAGAAGAAAGGAGGGTGAAAGGGAGAGCGAAAAGGGATGAATAGGGACAGACCGAGAGAGGAAGAGGGAGAGAGGAAGAGGGAAAGAGAGGGAGGGAGAGAGGAAGAGGGAGAGAGGGAGGAGAGAGAGGGAGGAGAGAGAGAGAGAGAGAGAGAGAGAGAGAGAGAGAGAGAGATGAAAGAGGGAGGAGAGATGAAAGAGGGAGGAGAGAGAGAGAGAGAGAGAGAGAGATGAAAGAGGGAGGAGAGAGAGATGAAAGAGGGAGGAGAGAGAGAGAGAGAGAGAGAGAGAGAGAGAGAGAGAGAGAGAGAGAGAGAGAGAGATGAATAGGTAGGCTGCAAAGGTGACCAGAGTAGCAATGGTTTAATCTCTTTAACCTTAACCTCACCCTCACCTTTGGATGCCCAAAAGAAAAATGATAGAGTTGGATTCTTCCACTCATTTAACACAAAGATTTATCAACTTATTTGTCCTACTGTTCCCCTTTTCAGAAAAACAAAAATACTGTTGTTCTCCCCAGCCCCAAAATCTACCTAAACAGAAACAGTCCCCGACTGCACCTGAGTTTACTGCCCAGCACCCCGCACCCCCACCATTCCAGTGTCAAGCGGGACAGGATCCCTCACTTGGGGAAAAACTATATAATAATATCTAGAAGATTAAAGAAACCAAAGTCAGAACAAGGTTATGTTGCCTCAGGCAGAGTGTTAGAAATGGGAAGTAAATAAATACCGCCAGGTGGCAGATATTTAGAATTAATCAAATAAAAGCCTACTCAATCTTGAGTGGGCTCCTGAAAAATCCAGTGGAAGCACAATTTACTGCTGAAAAAACTAAAGCAAGGGCAAGGGAAGAAAGAATTGGAAGTCCACGCAATGAAGGAATAAATATCTAGACATTATAGCCCCTAAAATAAAACAGAGAATATGTTAGTAGCCATAAGTATGTACAACTAAAACTAATTTCGTTTACCATGAACAATGTTGATACTTTTCAGATCAAGCAGTTGCTTGTCTAGAAATTCATCTCCTGGAAACATCTGCACAAATACACAAAGATACTGCAGCTCTGACTGTGAAGGCAAAAATGAACACATATACATATTTGACAAAAATATGCCAAACAACAACAAACACAATCTCAATGCTATCAGCAGGGATTGTTTAAATGAACTACAGTATAACTGCTATTAGACTGTCCAATGTTAAAAACATACAGCAGACTTGTAACCTTAACATGGAAAATGTCTATTCATTTAGTAAAGTAAAACGTGTAACTGATAAAAACAGTAGATTTGCTGGCGAAATGGTGCTAGAGGTAAGGTGTCTACCTTGCAAGCGCTAGCCAAGGAAGGACCGTAGTTCGATCCCCATATGGGCCCCCCAAGCCAGGGGCAATTTCTAAGCACTTAGCCAGAAGTAACCCAGGAGCGTCACCGGGTGTGCCCCAAAAAAACAAAACAAAAAAAAAAAAAAAAAAAAAAACTTTTTGGGCCCGGAGAGATAGCACAGCGGTGTTTGCCTTGTAAGCAGCCAATCCAGGACCAAAGGTGGTTGGTTCGAAACCCGGTGTCCCATATGGTCCCCCGTGCCTGCCAGGAGCAATTTCTGAGCAGCCAGCCAGGAGTAAGCCCTGAGCACCGCTGGGTGTGGGCCCCCCACTCCAAAAAAAAAAAACAAAAAAAACCAGTAGATTTACAATAATTCTATTTTCACAAATGAAGAAGAAACTGTTGGGGCCGGAGAGGTAGCACAGAGGTAGGGTGTTTGACTTGCAAGTGGCCGACTCAGGACCAATGGTGGTTTGAATCCTGGCATCCCATATGGTCCCCGTGCCTGCCAAAAGTGACTTCTGAACAGAGAGCCAGGAGTAACCCCTGAACGTCTCTGGGTGTGACCCCAAAACAAACAAACGAAAAAAGAACGAAGAAGAAGAAACTGTTGTGGGCCAGAAAGTAAGGGGCTTGCCAAACAAGGAGCCAAGCCCAATTCAATCCTGAAGCTGTCTAAGGCCCTGCCAACACCAGGAGTCATTCCTGAGCAATGCCTGGGATAGTCCTCCCCGTCAAAAAGGAAAAAAAAAGAGATTTGTTTTTCTTACATAGAAAAATTTCTGGAACAGCTGGCATGATAGTATAGCAGGTAGGGTGTTTGCCTTTCACGTGGCCAACCCAGGTTCGATCCCTGGCATCCCATATGATTTCTTGAGCCTGCCAGGAGTGATTCCTAAGCACAAAGCTAGGAATTAACCCCTGATTACCACTGGGTGTGGCCAAGAACAAACAAACAAACAAACAACCCAGGGTCAGAAAGATAGCATAGAGGTAAGGCATTTGCCTTGCATGCAGAAGGATGGTGGTTCGAATCCCGGGATCCCATATGGTCCCCCGTGCCTTCCAGGAGTGATTTCTGAACATAGAGCCAGGAGTAACCCCTGAGCGCTGCAGTGTGACCTCAAAGCCAAAAATAAATAAATAAATAACCCCTTTTGGAACCCACAAATCATCAACAGTAATTAACATTTACTTCAGTGTTGCTGGGTATTGCCCAAAAATAAAAATTAAAAGGGGGGAGATGGAGAAATAGCATGAAGGTAGGGGTTTGCCTTGCATGCAGAAGGAATCCTGGCATCCTATATGGTGCCCCCGAGCCTGGCAGGAGCAATTTCTGAGCAAAGGAGTAACCCCTGAGCGCTGCTGGGTGTGACTCCCCAAAGAAAAAAAAAAAAAAAAAAAATCTGCAGGAGACCAGAGCAATAAGCACAGTGGGTAGGACATTTGCCTTGCAAGCAGCTGACCCAGGTTCGATCTCTGGGATCCCATAGGATCACCTGAGCCTTCATGGCCCAAAAGCCAAAAAAAAAAAAAAGAATCTCCATTCATTTTTTTTTGGGGGGCCACACCCTGTGACGCTCAGGGGTTACTCCTGGCTATGCGCTCAGAAGTTGCTCCTGGCTTCTTGGGGGACCATATGGGACGCCGGGGGATCGAACCGAGGTCCGTCCTAGGCTAGCGCAGGCAAGGCAGGCACCTTACCTCCAGCGCCACCGCCCGGCCCCTCCATTCATTTTTTAAGAGGTGAAATAAAAAGCCAGGTACTCCAGAATTCCATTTATGATCACTTGCTCACCATACATTTGGGGCGGGGGGGTCTCTCAGTTTGAATAGCATGCTATTATAGAGAGGAAGGGGACTGTGTGATCCGTAATAAATACCTCCTGGGGCCGAAGCCAGAGCACAGTGAATAGGGCATTTGCCCTGCACACAGTTGACCAGGGTTCAATTCCCAGCATTCCATATGGTCCCTTGAGCCTGCCAGGAGCGATTTCTGAGCTCAGTGCCAAAAGGACCTGAGTGCCACAGGGTATGGCCCCAAAACCAAATAATAAAAAAATAAATAACTAGATACATCTACTAAAGCTGATGCTTCATCCACTTGAGCTCTTTCTAATTCTGACAACATCATTGACTCTCGCCTTCTTGTTTTCGCCAGTCTCAAAGCACAAATCAATCTAAAAGTGTGTGATGTTGGACTAACTTTAATCTACCCTACTTAGCACAGTCTCTTCTGTCTACTCTTAATCAGCAATTACAGAAGTCCTTTTAAAATAGAGCACGCCACTCCACTTCCAATGGCTTCCCAAATCACTCTCCCTTCAACGGTTTAAAGGGCCTCAATAATCTGAACCCCATTACATCTCTAATTTTTTTCCTCTCCCTCCTTTGCAGTGCACCGGTCAAGTTTGCAAAGCTTCTGTATTTTCCCTTGATCACCTTGTCTGGAGTTTTCTCCCTCACTTCCTTGAGACCTCCAGTCCAAGGTCACCTTATCAGAATGATTCAGAATGCATGCCTCAATGTCACTGTATCAAAATGCCTATTTAACACTGTCAACCCAGGCACTCTGTTTTTGTTTTTGTTTTTGGGTCACACCCGGCAGCACTCAGGAGTCACTCCTGGCTTCACGCTCAGAAATCACTCCAGCTAGGCTCAGGGGACCATATGGGATGCCGGGATTTGAACCACCGTCCTTCTGTATGAAAGGCAAAGGCCTTACCTCCATGCTATCTCTCTGGCTCCGACGTTTTTGTTTTTTTTTTAAAGCAAAACAAAACTTTATTCCATCAGCCACAAGCCCCCAAGTATTTTATTAAGTTGCATGATTCCCCATTAAAAGAAGAGATTTGTGGTTGGCTCAAGCAGTGCCTAGTACACACTGGCAAATGTTTATTAGTGAATGAGTGAGAGAAGTGATGGAAAACATTCTTTTCTGAGCCCAGTTCCCAGTCATGTTCATGCCAAGGGCTCCATAGACACATACCCCTTAGCTCTCTCCTTCAAAGCCTCCATTTACCTCTTCACATGGTCGTTCTCGCTATAAGCTTCTTAACTTCATGAATAACTTGTCTCCTTACTGATTTCTCAACACCTGATTCTCTTTTCCCCAGAGAATAAAAAAGTCATAATTTTGCCCACAACAAACATTATTTTCTTGGTTGGGGATTCTTCCCTGTTCTCTCTTCAAACTCCAAACACTGATATAAGAACAAGGCTACAACATGAAAACATAAAGTCTTTTGTTGTTGTTGTTGCTTGTATTTTGTTTTTCAGCCACACCCAGTGACACTCAGGAATCACTCCTGGCTATGCACTCGGAAATCCTTCCTGGCTTGGGGGACCATATGGGATGCCAGGGGGATAGGTCAGTCCTAGTCCTAGGCTAGCGCGCTAGGCAGACACCTGCCACGGACCACTGCTCCGGCCCCAAATACAAAGGTCTTTTTTTTTTTTTTGGTTGTTGGGCCATACCCGGCGGCGCTCAGGGTTATTCTTGGCTATCTGCTCAGAAATAGCTCCTGGTAGGCATGGGACCATATGGGACACTGGGATTCAAACCAACCACCTTTGGTCCGGGATCGGCTGCTTGCAAGGCAAACGCTGCTGTGCTATCTCTCCGGGCCCGAGTACAAAAGTCTTATAACAATAATGTACCCTGAATATCAAAGAGAAGCTGCACCAATTGGCAGGATGGGGGAATGTCACTGGTGGTCAATCAAAATTCAGGTTTCTGCTTCCAAACCCAAAACAACCTTCAACTAAGCAGTTCAGTGAATGCCTTCTACAGAAATTAGAGGGGGTGCAGGGGAGAGGCACCAAGAAAACAACGACTTAGACTCTGCTAAGTAGGGTAGATTACAGCTAGTCCAATGTCACACACTTTCAGATTAATTCCTGTTTTGAGACTTGGTGAAAACAATCAGGCGAGAGTTAATGATGGTGTCAGAATTAAAAAAAAAAAAAAAACACCAAAAAGCATCATCAAACCAAGAAGTACCATCAAGTACCAAGAAACAGAATCTTCACATTTAATTTAGTCTATTGATATCTACTCTGAACTTTACCAAAACTAAGTACATCAGTTAGATCATGGAATCACTTTTTTTTTAATTTGATGGTAGTTCCAAATATCAAACTCAGGCACTCAGTATTCAAAGCATCTTCTTTATCACTGAGCCACATTTCCAGCTTCAGACCTTGGACAAGGCAAGCAAACAAAAAAACAAAAAAAAATAGCATTAACCTGCAAAGATAAAGATCACAGGTCACTGAGATGCCAATTTAAAGGCCAGTAAGACAGTCTCAAGAGAACGTGATGCCAGTAAACTTAAGAAATTTATGAACCCTTAGTCACTAGAGGGAACAAGACAAAAAGCCTTGCATATGACCAGATGCATAAAATTGATCACAAGCTCGGAGACAACCACTTCAGAGCAGAAGCGTAAAATATCCAAGTAACAAATTCTAGGCACTGAGCTAGTTAAATAGTGCCAGATTCAATAAGTACTTCGCACCTATGGCACTCCTTAGGTTAAAGTATATGATAAAATGGGACGGGAGTTCTTTTTATTTATTTTTTGGTAGGCCCCATGGTGCTCAGAGCTTGCTTTATTTTTTTGGGTGGAAGTTGTTACAGCATACCCCGTGATGCTCAGAGGTTACTCACGGCTCTGCACTTGGGAATTACTGCTGGTGCTTGGGGGACAATATGGGATGCTGAAGCTCAAACACAGATCAGCCCTGTGATACAGAGGATCAAACCAGGTCCACTGAATACAAGGTAAAGAACCCTACCAGCCAAGTGCCCTACCCACTGTACCACTGCTCCAGCCCTTCAGGGCTTATTCCTGACTGCACTAAGGGAATTCCTGACGGGGGACTCACGGGGTGGTGGAGATAGAATACAGCTGGCCACATCCAAGGCAAATGCCTTACACACTGTCCTTTCTCCCCAACTGCTTTATTTTCTTTTCCTCTTTTGTTAAAAGTAGAGCAATAGGTGTCTGCCTTGCAAGCCCTAGCCAAGGAAGGATCACGGTTCAATCCCCCAGCGTCCCATATGGTCCCCCCAAGCCAGGGGCAATTTCTGAGCGCTTAGCCAGGAGTAACCCCTGAGCATCAAACAGGTGTGGCCTGAAAAACCAAAAAAAAAAAAAAAAAGTAGAGCAATAGTACAGTGGGAAGGGCATTTTTTGCCTTGCGTGAGTTCAATCTTTGGCACCCAATATGATTCCCTAATCACCTGCCAGGGTGATCCCTGAGTACTGAGCCAGGAGTAAGTTAAGCCTTGAACATAGCTGGGTATGGCCAAAAAAAAGGGGGAGATGGGGGGCTCTATCACTCAACAAATCATAGAAAATTTAATTGCAATTCCTATAGTTGGTCAATTCAACTCACATTCACTGAGCATCAACCATGTACCAGGTAGAATTCGGGCTATCAGAGGGATTGAGACACCATCATTGTCTTCAGGGAGCAGAGTAAGAGGAAAACAAATAGTTCTAGGGATAGAGGCGGCACATTATTACAAGAAAGTACCCATAGCACAAACAAGCAGCAAAGGTGAGTAAGGGCTTATTTGCAGCAGTCTGAAAACAATATTTTCTTTCCAGTTTTTGGGGCAGAGTCACATCCAGTGATGCTCTGTAGAGCATTGCTCTCAGCCCTGCTCAGAGGACCACGTGGTGTAATGTGGGAACGAACCTGGGCCTCCCACATGCAAAGCGTGTGCACTAGTCTGTCCTGTGAACACTCTCTCCTGTCGAAAACACGTCTTAAAGGTACATGTGACAGCTGTGATCAGCCATGAAGAGTAAACTGAGTGTATTCCCCATCCAAAGAAACTGGGAAAGGGTTTAGTTCTCAAAACCCTTTAGGCCAGTTAGGTGAGAACAGTTTAGGTAAGTTAGGTGACAAGAGTAAGTCCTGAGTCCCATCACATATACCCTCTCCCCACAGAAAAATAAATCACTTCCAGAGCTAAAGAGATAGCATACAACTGACCCACATTTGATCCTGTCACTGCATTTGGTCCCGAGTCCGACCAGGAGCTAGGAATCCCCTAGGCACGAAGCCAGGAGTAAATCCTAAGTACTACTAGGAATAGCCCAAAACCAAAATTAACTAACCATCACTTTCCTTGAAGAGAGAAGTATACGGGTTAGGGCAAGACAAGTTCAGTGGCCGGCACTGCATATGGTCCTCTAACTACCACCAGTAATAACCCTTGTGCACAGAGCCCAGAGTAAGCCCTGAACACCATCAAAAAAATATTATTTTAATTTACTTCCTCAACTAATCTCCAAAAGAACATGATGCCTCTCAATCTTCCCAGGTAGAATGGTCTGGACCAACAACTCTGGGACCTTCTCAGAATAGGTGGGGACAGATTCCTCTTTCTGCCAGAAGCCACAGCAGCCCACCCCCACCCCCAATACTCCCAAACAGAAATGGCACCACAATTGAACCTTATCAAACTCCCAAGTCACCAAATCAGGAGCTCTATAGCTACTGAACCAATACCCCCAAATTTCATAGTACTGTCAGCCCAGGAGAATTACAGCAAATCTGATGGGAAATTTGCACAGGAAGAGAGCACCAACCTCAGTGAGCCTAAACAATTGATAGAAGGCTCAACCAGCACAGACCAGCACAGTGGATCTGCAGACAATGGGTTTAGTAGAACCACTGTGAGATAGAACAATGATCACAAATTGACTTCTTGATTTAAGTTCTGATAGTTCCCATTTACCTTTGTGTTGTAAAAAAATATATATATTGATTGAATTTATTTGTGCCTGCAAGAAAGTGGGTGGTGAATAGAAAACTGGGGACACTGGAGTAAAGGTCACACTGGTAGTGGGATTGGTGCTGTGACATTTAATGTCTGAAACAACTGTACTATGCACAACTTGATCATGGTGTTATCATAAAAAAAATTTTTTAAGGAAAAAGAAAGGAGCTGAAGAGACAGGAGAGCAGGTAAGGTTACATGTGACTTACTTGCAGCTTTCCCAGGATCAATCCCCGGCAACAGATATGGTCTTCATAATATGCCAAGAAAGATGCCTGTGTGCAGAGCCAAGAGAGTAAGCCCTGAGCACTGCAGTGTGTGTGTGTGTGTGTGTGTGTGTGTGTGTGTGTGTGTGTGTGAGAGAGAGAGAGAGAGAGAGAGAGAGAGAGAGAGAGAGAGAGAGAGAGAGAGAGAGAGAGAGAGAGAGAGAGAGAGAGAGAGAGAGAGAGAGAGAGAGAGAGATATGCTTAGAAATCACTCCTGGAAGACTTTGGGGACCATATGGGGTGCTGGTCCCAGGTAGTATGCAAGTTATCTGGCAGTTATCTGGAGGGCCTGTTTTGATCCCAGCACTATAGCCCTCAAACATGGTTAGGAGTGATTCCCAAGCATTGTGCAAAGTGCAGCTGCAGTCCAATCCCAGGTGTGCCCCCACCATCACCACCACCACCACCCCAAATAACAAGGTTGGAGAGCTGCGGAGATGAGTCAAGGAGTGAAGAGTGATGCTTTGCAAGAGGGAGCCCTGGCATCATATGGTTCCCAAAGCACTGAGTGAAACTACAGGTCACTGCCAGGTGTGGCCCAAAGGCAAAACAAATTAAAGAAAAGGAGGGG
Source organism: Suncus etruscus (assembly GCF_024139225.1). Classification (NCBI taxonomy): domain Eukaryota; kingdom Metazoa; phylum Chordata; class Mammalia; order Eulipotyphla; family Soricidae; genus Suncus; species Suncus etruscus. The sequence goes on from NC_064856.1 coordinate 96,162,896, forward strand.
AAAAAACCAACTCTGATTCAAACTCTTAAGTTTTCTTTAGTTTTAAAGTACCATTTACAGTCTTGCTCTGCCCCCTCTCCCATACTCGCCTTTCAGTCATAGGAAACTCCTGCTACAAGGTGCCACAATTCCCAATCTTTGCCTGCTAGATCCAGATCCAAGCAGAATCAAAAAGAAGTTTCTTGCGGTGAAGCCAAGTGTCTGCCACCCAAGTTCTAAATTGTATGCTGGAGTGAGACTACACAGACAGCTTTCTTCCACTGCCCACAGGCAAAATGAGACAAACTGTGTATCAATTATCACCCCTAGGCAACATGGAGCGCTACTGAAACACACACTTTGGTGCTTAATACTCTATTTGCAAACCCTAGTAATTACATCAGACGCAGGGAGATCAAAACATGCCTCCTTAGTCAATCTCCCACTACAAGGTCAGAAAATAAACCTTCCCTTCAAGGCTATAAACACAGACGGAAGGACACCTTCCTTTCCTCCCTGACAGTCTAGCCCTGCCTAGCTTAGCATCGGCTCAACACTGACACCTGCTGGGGAAATCCAGGCACGGCTCTGAGAGAACAGGGTCCCAAGGGAAGGAGCCTGTGCCACCTAGCACCTTTCCGATTTCTGAGAAACCCAATGATAAAGACATGGTTCTGCTTCTTTTAAGGATATGTATTATTACTCTGAAAGTTTACAGCACACTTCATGCTTTTGGGAGTGTGGGAGGACACACCTTCCTTTGCTCAGGACTTACTGCTTGCCCTGTGCTCAGATCACTCCTGGCAAGGCCCACCAGGATATAGATCAAATGGGATGCTAGGGGATTGAACGTGGGTGGGCTGCATTCAGGGCGAACACCTCACCCAATTATAGGACAATTCTTTTCTTCTTGTTTTTTTTGGGCCACACTCTGCAATGCTCAAGTGTTATTCCTGGCTCTGTACTCAGGAATCACTCCTGGCAGTTGGGGGACCAAATAGGATGCCAGGGATCAAAACCACATCAGCCACATACAAGGCAAGTGCCCTATCTATGGTACTATTGCTCTGACCCCATAATTCTTTTGTTTGTTTCTGGGCCACACCAGAAACGGTGGCACTCAGGGGTTACTGAGGCTCTGCACTCAGAAATCCCTTCTGGCAGGCTTGGGGGATGTGTGGGATATGGGAGATCAAACCCAGTTAGGCTGTGTGCAAAGCAAATGCCCTATCTTCTGTGCTATAGTTCCAAGCCTCCACAACTCATTTTTTTTTTTTTTTTTTTTGGTTTTTGGGCCACACCCTGTGACACTCAGGGGTTACTCCTGGCTATGCACTCAGAAGTTGCTCCTGGCTTCTTGGGGGACCATATGGGACGCCGGGGGATCGAACCGCGGTCCATCGCGGTCCATCCTAGGCTAGCGAAGGCAAGGCAGGCACCTTACCTCCAGCGCCACCGCCCAGCCCCCGCAATTCATTTTTGAAGGGTTACCAGTCCTTAAGGTGTATTTCATCCATGTAGAAGCTATCCTATAAAAATGTAAATAATACTACTATATAGTAGTCATTATTTTACAAAGAATTTTATTACTTGTATATTGTAAGAGAAATAAAATACATATATAACTTTTTTTTTTAACAGCTAGATGACCAAAAAAGTTCACTTAATTTGCTTTTGGGGCCATACCTAGTGGTACTCAAGGCTTTCGGGGATCACTCCTGTTGGTGATCAGGGACATGGGATGCCAGGGATTGAACCTGGGGTCTGCCACATGCAGAGCAAATACCATACCTGCTGTTCTATCGCTCTGACTCTAAACAACTTTATTTTCTATAATAATTCATTTTTGTGGGACAAGCAGTGGCGCATGCTGTAAGGTGTCTGCCTTGCAAGTGCAAGCCTAGGACAGACCCAGTTCGATCCTCCAGCATCCCATATGGTCCCCCAAGCCAGGAGTAACTCCTGAGTGTCAACGGGTGTGGCCAAGGAAAAAAATAATAATTTTAGTATTTTTAGGCCATACCCAGCAGTGCTCAGGAGTCCCAACTCTTGGCAGTGCTCAAGGAACCCAATGGTACTGGGGACTGAGGCCCCCTGCATGCAGAGCTTGCTGTCAGTCTATCAAGCTCTCTGTCCCAACAGCACACATCTAAAAATATCTGCACTTTTAAAAACTTTAAATCAGGCAGGAGAGATAGCATGGAGGTAGGGCGTTTGCCTTGCATAGAGAAGGACAGTTGTTTGAATCCCGACATCCCATATGGTCCCTGGAGAGTGCCAGGGGCGATTTCTGAGCATAGAGCCAGGAGTAACTCCTGAGTGCTGTTGGGTGTGACCAAAAATCCAAAACAAGCAAACAAACAAATAATAAATAAAATAAAAACTTTAAACCAAATATATACTTCTCTTGTTCTGGTTTTGTGTTTTGTTTTGTTTTTGGTTCTTTTGGTTTTTGGGTCACACCCGGCAGCGCTCAGGGGTTACTCCTGGCTCAGAAATCGCTCCTGGTAGGCTTGGGGGACCATATAGGATGCTGGGATTCGAACCACTGTCCTTCTGCATGCAAAGCAAAAGCCCCACCTTCATGCTATCTCTTAGACCCTCTTGTTCTGTTTTTTAAAATTAGTAAACTCAGGGCTCAAGGGGCAATACAAGAGGCAGGGCACTTGCCTTGTAGACAGCAGAACTGGGTTCCACCTCATCTCTGAGTTCCACCAGGTAGTGTAGTCTCCAGGTCATACTAGCTCCAATTCATCTATGTAGCCTCATGCAGCTAGAAGTGCCCGTTGAATAACAGAATATTTATATCACTGTATAAAGTTGTGCTGAACAATTGTTACAGAAAAATAACCGAGGTATTTTCAGGCGAAATATCTAGGTGGAGAGGTGGCTAAGGAATAGAGAAGGGAAAAAAAGCTGAAGCAAGCAAGTGTTGCTCTTCTTTGATTGCATAGGAAGTCCATTTATTTTAATTTTGTCTTCATTTTTACATGTCTAAAGATTTCCATAACAAAATGTTGAGAGGAAAGAAAAAAGGCTCACCTAAAAACAAGGCTTTTACACTAAGAAATATGCAAATGAAGAGAGCTTGTTAAAAAAAAATTACACCAGGGGCCGGCCAGAGTGACAGCACAGGGGCAGGGAGTTTGCTTTTCATATGGCCAACCTGGCACAGACCCAGGTTCAGTCCCCAGCATTCTATATGGTCCCCCGAGCCTGCCAGGAGTGATTTCTGAACGCAGAGCCAGGAGTAACCTCTGAGCACCACTGGGTGTGGCCCAACACCCAATAAATAAACAAACCAACAAAATACACCAGACTTCAGTAACACAAGGTTCAAAGCATCACTCAGCAATCTAATCTTGAACAAGAAATTGTACTTCTCTGAACACTTTTCTTTACTGTAGAACAGAAATGTAATATTCATATTGCACCAAAAAATGAGAAAACTAAAGTGTGGTTTTTAAAAGCTACCACAAAGTCAACCCTCAATAATTAGATCCTTGTAATTAGTATCAAACAATAAAGTGTGAGGCCAGAGCAATAGTAAAGGAGTGGGGGCCGGGCGGTGGCGCTAGAGGTAAGGTGCCTGCTTTGCCTGTGCTAGCCTTGGATGGACCGTGGTTCGATCCCCCGGTGTCCCATATGGTCCCCCAAGTCAGGAGCGACTTCTGAGTGCATAGCCAGGAGTAATCCCTGAGCATCACCGGGTGTGGCCCAAAAAACAAAACAAAAAAAAATAGTAAAGGAGTGTAGGGTGATGCCTTGCATGCAGCTAATCAGGATTCAATCCTTAGTACTGCCAGGAGAGATCCTTGAGTGCAGATACAGAAATCAGGCCTGAGCACTGAAGGCATGACATCCCCACACCGAATGATAGAGTTTAATTTAAAACACGAAACACGGGTCCGGAGAAATGGCATGGAGGTAAGGCGTTTGCCTTTCATGCAGAAGGACAGTTGGTTCAAATCCCGGCATCCCCATATGGTCTCCTGTGCCTGCCAGGGGCGATTTCTGAGCATAGAGCTAGGAGTAACCCCTGAGCACTGCTGGGTGTGACCCAAAAACCAAACACACACACACACACACACACACACACACACACACACACACACACACACACACACACACACACACCAGGGGAGTTGCTGGTAGTAAGGACAGACATTGAGGCTCTCAGAGCAATAGGAAGGAAGGCACTCTTTCTGGTGCCCAAAACTCAACACTTTTTTTTTGGTTTTTGGGTCACTCCTGGCAGTGCTCAGGGGACCATATGGGATGCCGGGATTCGAACCACCGACCTTCTGCATGAAAGGCAAATGCCCTACCTCCATGCTATCTCTCTGGCCCCCAAAACTCAACACTTTTAAGTGACTACTGCATGCACTGAACTGACCCTGATTCAATCCCTGGTACCCCACATAGACCACCAAGATTCACTAGGAGTGAGCACAGAGCCAGGAGTAAGCCCCAGTACTGAGCATATGGCCCCAAACAAAAATAAAATAAACTGACTTTGTGGGGCCAGGGATGTAGCTCAGGGGTATTTGCCTTGCTTGTGTGAGGCCATGGGTTTGAATTCTGACACTGCAAAAATAAAATAAAATTGATTTTGTGAGGGGCCAAAGGATGGGGACAGCAGGTAGGGATGCACTTGCCTTGCATGCAGCTAACTGGAATCCACTCTTTGGTACCCCAAGCGGTCTCCTGAGCACTGCCGAGAGTAAATCCTGAGCGCAGAAATAAGCCATGAGAACTGTGGGATTTAGCACCCCCCAAAAAAATGTATCTTAAGGTTATGTAAAGTCTTCTTTAATGATGATTCCCTTTCTCTGAAATTAAACATTTAATCTCAATACCACACAATGATGCATTTGGTCATCGACCCTTTCAAAATAATTTCATGGCAATAACACTTTCCCCTACAGTGACATGGAATACCCTCAGTGGGCAACGACCTGGGAGCAGATCAAGTCTTCTCAACTCCCCACAGCGCTCAGCATAATGCTGGAAAAACCGACACCATTCAACAAATACTTATTAACCATGTAACTCTCTAAAGCATCCTCCCAAAATAACAAGTACATTATGTGCACAATCCATATTTCCACCCTGTGGAAACTTATGTCAGAGAAATTTCAGTTGCTTCAACAGAGGATGTAATGCAGCGAGCAATATGCTGTTTGGATCCAACAGGCATATTCTGGGAGTTAGTGATTACGCGAGATTTGACCTTTACAAAATTACAGAAAGAAGTCCCTAATAAATCAAGAGAGGCGCACACAGCCATACATGGCACATGTGGTGGGCGACCCGCGACACCCACTTTATCTCTGCCACAAGAGAACTGCCTCCAAAGGCGATGCCGGGCGGAGGGGCAGCCTTCTACAAATTACTGCGCCCACCCGGATGCAAAAACCACTCAAGAGAATCTCATGTGAGCACCTAACTCCCTGCTGGAAACATTGGCTCTCTAAGAAAACAAGGTCCTTCCTTTTTATCCTCTTCCCTTGGCGAACTGGCAATACCCCAAAAGACAAGGCTGCAGAGACACTGCCCCAGATGTCCAAAGTGGTACAAGTGAAGCAGCATCAACACGCATCAACATCTACTCTTCCAGTCACCCCTCAGCTCTCCAGTCCATGTGCCTGTCTCCCAGTACTTGGTGCCATACAGACAATCCAACAGAAAGATCCAAGACCATACAAAGGAAGTCTCTGGTTCCATCTCCTTCAGCCTCTCTCATTTGACTTAAATTCTCTTCTAAGCCAGAAAAGGAGCTCACCAGAGCCCCCTGGCTTACAACCATCAACCCTGGCCTAACTCTGCCACTGGAGAAAGATTTTCCAAGAAGATGTCCTGCAAGCTAGAAAGACCCAGCACCAGACGTGGGTGGGTCCGCTGCTACAGATGTAGCCCAGCACCTACAGCAGGCCTGCAGGAAGAGAGGGAAGGAGGAAAGGAAGGGTGCCGGAAAAGACAGGAAAGCAAGCACCCGCTTACCTCCGCAGCGAATCCTCCTCGGAGCTCTCCTCGGGCATCTCCTGATGTAAGGCCTCCTGTGGTACAGTTCCAGATCTGCTGGACGGGGTGTAAATTCTCTCCCAGTGGCCAGTTTCCTGGTTGAAGGCCACCCCCACAGTCCTCTCCTCCTGTGGACTAGCGGAGCTGCTCAACTCCAGCCTGCTGGAGCTGGGCGCCTGGCCCTCAGTCCGCTCAAGAGGTGGCAACTGGCTGCCACTGGGTGGCATCCCCTCAAAGGAGCTGGGCACCTGCCAGGAGGAGCTGGCCTCATTTGGGGCATAGTTCGGCGTGGTTCGCTCCCAGCGCAGGGTGTCGTTGTTGAAGGTCAGGAGATTGTGGCAGGCTCGGCAGCGGTTCAGATGGCCGCGGGACAAGTTGGAGTTGTTCTCGCTACTGTGTGGGGTGGGCTGGTGGGAAGGGCCGGGCCGCTCTGATTCGAGGTTATTGTTGAGCATTTCCTGAGCCTGCTGGCTCTGGGGGGCTTCCCCACTCAGGCTCTGGTCTAGCTCCTGGAGCCGATCATACTCCAGAAAGAAGCGTCGCAGGTCGCACTGGAGCTCGTGGCGGATGCTGCCGGCACCGCCCTGGCCCGAGCCATTCCCTCCTTCCGAATCGCCCGCCGCAGGGAAGCCCCGACCTTCCGTGGCCGACGTGTACACCGAGGCTTGGGAGCCACCTTCCTGCTGCCGCAGCACAGATAGCAGACTCACGGAGGAGGCACTGGTCCTGGGCGGGGGCATGGCCTCGGCCTCTGCACGCGAGTTCAAGCTGAGCACTGTCCGAGTCCACTCGGAACCCGTGAGCCCCGGGGCCAGTTCCCGGTGGTACCGGGAAGGATGACTGGACAGAGGGCCGCCCAGTGAGCGCCGTGTGGGCCCCAGACTGAGGTTGCGGAGCGTGTTGCCGGCAGTGCTGCTCTGGACCGTACTGAAGGCAGACGGCCGGGTCAGGAGGCCCTGGTCCTGCTGCGCTGACGAGGCCTGCTCCGGGGGGTGGAAGGGCTCGGTCTGTACAAAAGAAAAGGAAGGGGTAGTAGCCCTGGCAGAAGCAGGGGGGACACTGTCCTGGTGTGGCAAGAGGGAAGGAACTCTCGTGCCAGAGCAACGGCTGCAAAGGCACAGGATCCCAAGGTGCTGGCAGCACTCAGCTGTGGGGTAACTGACCCGCTGTCGGAGCCGGATGTAAGCGGAAGTCCTGGGGCGTTCCGTGGAGGGCTGAGGGGGAGGCGGTGGGGGTGAGGGGGTAGCAGAATCTTGCACTGTGCTTTGCTCTCCCACCTGGATGCCAGAGGAACGTGAGGACAGCATGTGCAGGAAATTGTGAAGGAGAGGCGTCCGGCGGACCGGCTGGGATTGCAGGAGGGCGCGCTGACGGTAGTGTGAGAGTTCGGTTCCATCCAAGGAGATCTCCGGTTCGTCATCACCCTGCAACGTGGACCAAGGTGAGGCGGGGAGGGGCAGAGCAAGGAAGTTAGCAGAGACTCCAGGTGAAGTATCAAAAAACCAAACTATTGATAATCATTCATGGAAAACCAATGCCACAGAGGCGGCCACTCTGGGAGAGACACCAAAAACCAGCTTCAGACTTCGAATCAAAGGGTGCTAAATTATTCACTTCCAACTGTGTGAGTACAGCTGGCAAACCAGGTCTCTCAGGAAAAGCCTCTCCATGACAGGGAAGCAGTGAGGGAAAACCGAGTACCAGACAGCCAGAGGCACATAGATGACAAGGCACCCACCACTCCCTAGTTATAACGCTTTATTATTTGTGGTTGGTTTTGTACCACACTCAGTAGTGCTCAGGGCTTTTTCCTAGCCCTGTGTTCACAGATCAGTGCTGGCTGGGCTCCAAGGACCATATGAGGACCATAGAGATAAAACCGAGATTGAGAATGAACAAGGCAAGTCCCCTACCCACTGTGCTATTTATTTTTCCTGTCACTCTGATTACGTCTAATGAGAAGATTCCTGGATGGGAGACTGAACTAATTATGCCATCAAGATTATTGGTGTTGGGGCTGGAGAGATAGCACAGCGGTGTTTGCCTTACAAGCAGCCGATCCAGGAACTAAAGTGGTTGGTTCGAATCCTGGTGTCCTATATGGTCTCCCATGCCCATGCCTGCCAGGAGCTATTTCTGATCAGATAGCCAGGAGGCACTGCCGGGTGTGGCCCAAAAACCAAAAAAAAAAAAAAAAAAATGATTATTGGTGTTATTTTGAATGCATAGTTTAAACTAGTTTCAAATCTATTTTGGTGGGGAGGAGTGAGGTGAACTAGGAAGAGTGTCCACAACTAGGCAATGTTCAGGGGACAGGCCCAGTGGTTCTGGAGGGTCAAGAGGTGGGGACGGCCCATAGTCAAACCCGGGGGACCCCCATATGCAAAGTTTACACACTGGCCTTTCGAGCCATTTCCCAGGGCCAGTTCTGAATCTTGACTGGAAAGAAACAAGTGGGCATTGAAAAAGAAGAGTTCTATATCAAGAAGCACTTGTGTAGAAAACAGCCATAATTTAGGTAGGCCTGGGACTGTGAACTTACCTGCTGATTAGAGGGGTTAACAATTGCTGTGAGTAAGTAGTGTCCAAGAGGATCAAATCTCACCAGACTGGAAGACAGAAAGGAAAAGCATGGTCACATTACATTCACCAAGGAGAGACCTGGCTTCAGACTTCTACCAACCATTACGGTAATTATAGTACTACTCAGACATTCTTTTCCAGCTACATTTTAAACTGTTCAAATGGATTCAAATCAGTTTTTATACTTCTTGTTATCACCTCACAATTGTCAGAGTAGAGATACTCATCACAAAATAGTAATTAAAGGACACCTGAGCTCCCACCCCCAAGAAGCAGCCCCATTATTAAGCACACAGCTGCTGACATCCAAGGGTCCAGCTGAACTTAGAAAAACACGTTATGTCCCCACACTCTGCCACAGGTTCAGGCATTCCTTCCAGTTAAAGCAGTTCCACCAGCAAGAAGCATGAGTGCTGATAACAATAAATAATCCTAGTATCAAATGACACAGATGAGACTAGAAAATGAGTTTCCATCCAAATGCATATCAAGAAGACAAAAAAAGCAACCTATATTCTGGCCATTTGTTCTTAGATCAGGAAAGCTAAGTAATTATCAATGAGCAGATCTGATATACACTGCCACCTTAAGTCATAAAATATCCACAACTGGAGATATTGAGGCTAGGTTATTTAAGTGCCACTGATGTGATCAGGGAGATGGCTTGAACCTTTGGATTCAATACACCTTCAATCCCTGACACAATATAGTCCCCCAAACACCACCAGGAGCAGCTCCTGAGTACAGATCCAGGATAGCCCATGGACCATACATGAGCACTGCCATGTTGGTCCAAAGGGGAATGGGAGGAGGTGGAATATATCTCGAGCAGAAACAAAGATTCTAAGCATTTGATCTATAAAGACCAGAGATGATACCAGAAAGAATCAAATAAAAGTGTTTCCCAGCTGACTGCTAAATGTTTAAAAAGAAAAAAAGTAGTAAAAAGAGTGGCCAGAGAGAATACAGCCAGTAGGGGCTTTGCCTTGCATAAGGCTGACCAAGGTTTTAATCCCACTTACAGCACCCCTGAGGCCAGATAAAACCAGAAGTAAGCCCTGAGAGCAGTCAGGTGTGACCACAAAACAAACAAACAAAAAAGAATGATAAAGAAACTAAGTAGAGAGATTTAGGAATAACAATCTTTTACAATGACAATCTGGGTTTTTGTTTTTTTTTGGTGGGGGGGAGTCTGGGTATTAGGGGTCCAACACAACTTCACCCTGGCCTCTATAAACATCTCTGTGATGTTAGTCCTATGTAGACATCAGTCAGTCATGGACAGAGACTCACCGGACCCGCTCCATCTCACTAGCTGTCTTCACCACAGCGAAAGGCTCCCGCCGACTCCAATCCCAGAAATGGATCTCATTGGCAGTAGCAATCAGCAGGAGCTGAGCCGTAGGGTGGAAAGCCAGAGAGGCAATGGCATTGTTGCTATCTGTGAACCAGCTTTCACTGCCACCCTGTGAATGAACCAACCCAAACAATCTGTTATAAGCCTCCAGCGGCCAGGTGCATCAATTTCAAAAGGTCCATTTAAGGTAAGACGGCTTTTAGGGCCCTCTGTGAGGTTCAGGGAGATAGCTTAAAGGGCTGATGCACATGCTGGCAGGACCCCAAGTATTACAGAGTAAATTGAGCCCCTACCATCACAGAAAAATAACCCCAAAAGTCCTCTATAAATAATGTGGCAAAATCAGTGATCAGGTAGTAACACCAATTTACCAAGAAAATCACTATCAATATTAATTCTCTGACTTCAGTACAATCCATAAGTGAAAGGTAGTCACATAGTAAACTTTCTGAAGCTGGTGGAAGTTGAGCCTGGCACATAGCATGGTATAAAACAACCCTCTAGCCAGTGACCAGGTCAAGGATCACTGAGTACTTGAATGACCGCAGAGAAGAAAGCATAATCCTTCCTTTAAGACAACAGAAATCGGGGTGGAAAGATAGTATAGAGGTAAGGCGTTTGCCTTTCATGTAGAAGGTCGTTGGTTCTAATCCCGGCATCCCATATGGTCCCCTGAGCCCACCAAGAGCGATTTCTGAGCATGGAGCCAGGAGTAACCCCTGAGTGCTGCCAGGTGTGACCCAAAAACAAAACAAAAAAAAAGACAACAGAAATCGGGGTGGAGAGATAGCATTGAGATACAGTGTTTGCCTTGCATGCAGAAGGACTGTGGTTCAAATCCCGGCATCCCATATGGTCCTCTAAGCCTGCCAGGAGTGATTTCTGAGCATAGAGCCAGGAGTAACCCCTGAGCACTGGCGGGTGTGACCCAAAAACCAAAAAAAAGACAACAGAAATCTAGAAGCTGGAGCAATAGAACAGTGGGTAAGGAGGGTATCTGCCTTTCATATGGTCAACTAGTATTCAATCCCTAGCAACCCATAAGACCCCCACCAAGCCCTGACAGAATGATCCCTGAACACAGCCAGGAGTAGAGCCTGAGCACTACCAGGTGAGGACCAAAACAAAAAAATCAAAAAGCACAATAGAAATCTGTCCCAAACATATTTTAGAGTTGTTTCACAGCAAGTGCGTAAAAGAATAATTTAACAGGGTGTTTGGCTCAGAACGAAGGGCTCTCGGTTGGTCAGACTTCCTACAAACTAAGAGGACAAAGATTCCCCTCAATCAGGCGTAGTACCAAGAACCAGGTCAATCACAGTTAATGGCATTAACCATCCCATCATAAACATGTCTGCATTTGACTCTCAAAGAAAAGGAAATACTCACGTGTAAATCCCAAATCCTAACCTCACCATCTAGGCAGCCAGAAGCAATAAGGCCTGAGATGGTAGGGTGAAAAGTGACACACCATGGAGTGCGGCGATGCCCAATCAGAGAGTGGACACACTTGCCAGTCTTCACCTCTGTGATATAGATATTATGGTTCACGTGGGTGGAAGCCAAGAGAGTCCTAAAGAACCAAAGCATAAAGTAAATTTGAAGCACACAGAAAGGGAACTGTCAACTTTGGATGGCAAAGAAAACCTATCAACCCACTCAGCATAAAAAGAAACTACTATTGTGAGGCTGAGCAACAGTATAGCAGGGAAAGTGTTTGTTTGCCTAGTATGTGGCTGACCTGGATTCAGTACCCAGCATCCTCTGCTAGATATATAGTCCTCTGAGTACTGCCAGGAGTGTAAAGCCAGGAGTAACCCCTGAGCATCATCCAGTGTGGACCAAAAGAAAAAAAGAAAAAAGTAAACTACACCTTGAACATTAGACAGTATCTTTACAGACAAAGACATTTTTGAGTCTTTTAAATCGTTGTGACTTCTCCACATCAATCCCCAAATGACATATGTGTTCTTCAGAGAATGTTTTTTTCAGCTAAGAAAATAATCATGCCATACTGGCGTCTATGACACACAAGTCAGTATCTGAAAAACGCCATGTTTGGATCCTCAGTGTCCTTAGACACCATTCTCATTCTGTTTGTGTGTTTGCTTTAATGGATAACAGTTTCATTTAAAAGAAGTTACTTGGGCCCGGAGAGATAGCACAGTGGTGTTTGCCTTGCAAGCAGCCGATCCAGGACCAAAAAGGTGGTTGGTTCGAATCCTGGTGTCCCATATGGTCCCCCGTGCCTGCCAGGAGCTATTTCTGAGCAGACAGCCAGGAGTAACCCCTGAGCAATGCCGGGTGTGGCACAAAAACAAAAACAAAAACAAAAAAAAAAAGTTACTTGGGGCCGGAGAGATAGCATGGAGGTAAGGCATTTGCCTTGCATGCAGAACGTCGGTGGTTCAAATCCCGGCATCCCATATGGTACCCCGGCCCTGCCAGAAGCGATTTCTGAGCATAGAGCCAGGAGTAACCCCTGAGCACTGCCAGGGGTTACCCAAAAAAACAAACCAACAAAATAAAGTTACTTTAAGGTGCCAAAGCAATAACACAACAGTAGGGCATTTGCCTTGCATGTGGCTGACTTGGGATGGACCCGGGTTCTATCCCTGGCATCCCATATGGTCCCCCAAGCCTGCCAGGAATGATTTCTGAGTGCAGAGCCATAAGTAACCCCTGAGCGCCGCCGTTGGGTATGGCCCAAACACCCCACTCCAAAGAAAATGTTACTTTAAAGTTACTTTAAGTAATATGAGGGAATCAGGACTGGAGCAAAACTACAGAAGGTAGGGCATTTGCTTTGAGGGCAGACAATCCAGATTCGATCCCTGGCGTCCCATATGGTCCCCTAAGCCTACCGAGAGTGATTCCTAAGCACAAAGCCAGGAGTAATCCCTGAGCACCATGGGTGGGGGGTGGGGGTGTGAGAGGATAAAATGAGAGAAAGATATGACCTTCAAGAGAGAACACAGGTTTCTAGAGGGCCCATATCTGGGTGAGATACATGTGAAGCTCTGAGGAAAAGAATGCGCCTTCCCTGGGATCTTTGTGGTTAGCAGTACTCATCTGCTTTCCCTTTCTGCTTCTGTGTTTTATTATTCCCCTTTTGGTTTCTGGACCACATTGGCAGTGTTCAGGGGTCACTGCCTATGATTAGAAGGATCATATGCAGTGGAAGGGACAGACCACAGTGGCTGCATGTAAGGCAAGCAAGCGCCTTACCCACACCACAGTACTGCCTCTCTGGCCTGTTTTCCCTTTCTCAGATACGAGCGAGTCTCTTCATACAGTGCTCAGTTGGCATGAAGATCAGGTCAAGTCAAAAAACAGATAGTGATGCAGTCACCTGTCATAAAATTAATTACAGATAAGTAGTTGTTACCTGTCTGGGCTGAAGGCAAGTAAAAATGTAGAGCGTGGACTATCTGGAAGTTCTACTCTCTGGAAGACCGAAAAAGAAAAAAAAAATTAAAATACATTAATTATAAACCATGGTTCAATCTATCATGAAGTACAAGAGCCAATCTAGATGAGTACTCACATTATAAGCTTAATATTCAGAAACATGGTCAAGCTACAAACTGAGAGCTAAATCCAAACACTTTTAATCAAATATCTTAAGGAAAAAAGTTACATCTAATCTATAAATTCTACCACTTTGGTAAAATAACCCCCAGTCATATGTGCCATATATGTATGTTTACATAAACATATACATATATAAAATTCTCCTACACAAAATAAACTTTACCCCAATCGAATGTCAGAAAACCCAATTCCAAAACCCAATTAAACTATCACCTCCTCAACCCAATGTCAGAAACACCCATTTTTAATTACCTTGCCCTCCCATTTCATCCACCGAGTCTTATCTTCTACCAGCTCCTGCAGAAGTCTCTGAGCTCCAAAAGTTCTCGTGCCCCGCTCTCGTCCCCAGAGAATCCGCACAGCATTCTTCTCTGGAACAACCTTCATGGTGCTCAGTGGCCACCGTCCACCAGGCCCGGCAAGAGGAGCACGTGACAGCCCCGCACACAGATACAGCTAAAACGAGGCCATTCACGACCCTGGAAGTTGTCCTCATGGAAATCTAAGATATGAAGAATAAGATGTCTAAGAACATCTGTCTATTTTGCAATCAAACACTTCCCACGCAAACATGCTTCCAACTCAAAGTTGTTTTTGTTGTTTTTAATTTAATAAAGTTTTCTCAGAAAAGACCCTTCTCCCAGAATTTTCACAAAGTTTCATCCTAAATTCCTAGCGGGGGGGGGGGGGGGGGTTCGTCAAAGTGATAGCACAGTAGGTAGGACATTTGCCTTACATGCTGTTGACCCAGGACAGATCTGGGTTTAGTCCCTGGCATCCCATATGATTCCCTGAGCATGCCAGGAATGAATGATTTTTCTTTTTACTTTTCTTTTCTTTTCTCTTCTCTTTCTTTCTTTTCTTTTTTTTTTTTTTTTTTTGGTTTTTGGTTTTTGGGCCACACCTGGTGACGCTCAGGGGTTACTCCTGGCTATGCGCTCAGAAGTTGCTCCTGGCTTCTTGGGGGACCATATGGGATGCTGGGGGATTGAACCGCGGTCCGTCCTAGGCTAGAGCAGGCAAGGCAGGCACCTTACCTCCAGCGCCACCGCCCGGCCCCTTTTCTTTCTTTCTTTTCCTTCCTTCCTTCCTTCTGTCTCTTTCCTTTCTTTCTTTCTTCCTTTCCTTCTTCCTTCCTTCCTTTTTTTTTTTTTTGGTGTTTGGGTCACATCCAGCAGTGCTCAGGGGTTACGCCCAACTGACTCTATGCTCAGAAATCGCTCCTGGCAGGCTCAGGGGACCATATGGGATGCCAGGATTCGAACCACCGTCCTTCTGTATGCTATCTCTCCGGTCCCCCAGGAGTGATTTCTGAGCACCGCCTGGTTTGGCCCAAAAACCTAAATACACATACATTCACATACATACATACATACATACATACATACATACATACATACATACATACATACACATTCCTAGCCTATCCTTCACAGCTCAGCCCCTAATCTAAATAATACCAAGGGCCAGAGAAATAATAGAACAGACTAGAGCACATGCTTTGCATGCAGAAGGCAGAGGTTTCATTGCTGGTACCACATGGATACATGAGCACAACATCCAGAACCAAGCCAGTAAGTCATCCCTGAGTACTGCCAGGTATGGGAGGGAGGGAGGAAATGAGGATAAGAGGATTCTCTAAAGCAATTATTCTGTTAATTTTCCTTTACCAGGCAGCCAGAACTTTTACTAATAAGTCCTAAAATCTGGCCAGAGCTATGATACTACAGCAGAGAGGGCATTTGCCTTGCATCCAGCGACCCAGGTTTGATCCTTGGCATCCCACTTGGTCTCCAGAGCACTGTCAGGTGTGATCCTTGAGCACAGAGCCAGGGTATAAGCACCTGAGCACCACTGGGTATGGCCCCAAAACCAAACCAAGAAACTCCAAAACTCAACATTTGTCCTCCCTCACATTATTACCCTACCTCCCAAGTTGCTGGCATTCTCTTGGATAGCCTATAAACTAAAGGACATGTAAGCCATTTTGTTTGTGTGTT
Organism: Suncus etruscus; assembly: GCF_024139225.1. NCBI lineage: Eukaryota > Metazoa > Chordata > Mammalia > Eulipotyphla > Soricidae > Suncus > Suncus etruscus. Next base: position 96,178,433 of record NC_064856.1, read on the forward strand.
TTGTTTTGTTTTGAGGGGGTTAACAGGAAGCATTTAAAAAAGTAAAAGGGAAGCAACCTGTTGGGGTAGGGTGAAGCATGTATGTGTGTATTTGAGAAGGAAAGGAAAAAACAAGCATCCACCATGGGTAGGGGTGCCCAAAGGTAAAATAACTCAGGTGTCCAATTTAAAAGGCTCTTACGTTCTCACATAACAGTTTCAATTATATGAGTGTATGAAATTATTTCAGTGTATCTTCATTCTCTTTTTCTCTTGTAGTCAAGTTCCCAGAAAATGAGAGGAAGAAAGAAAAGGAAGGAAGAGGCAGGCTGGAGTACAAAGGGAGCACACTTGTCCAGGTTCCATCTCCAGCACCACAGGGTCTCTAGAACACTACCTGGAATGGTCCCCAGCATTAGCCAGGTGTGACCCAGATACTTAAAATTCTAAAACCAGAATATACACCACTTATCCAAGAACTTAATAATTTTTAAAGTTTTCACTAGCAGGGCAGAAGAGGTAGTATACTATTATACCGGGTACCTTCCATACGACTGACCTGAGTTCATCCCATATGATGATGACCCTGCCATCCTATATGGTCCCCACTGAGCACTGCCAGGAGTGATTCCTGAGTGCAGAGCAAGAGCTAACCCCTGAGCATCACCAAGTGTCACTCAAAAATAAAACAAAAATATTTGTTATGACCTCCATGGGGTAACTCTAGGCTCTATACTCAGAAATGACTCCTGGCAGTGCGCAGGTGACCAGACAGGATGCTGAAGAACCAAACCTGGGCCAGCTGCATGCAAGGCACACAATCTACCCTTATATTATTGTTCTGGCCTCATTGTTTGTATTTTTGAAGTTCTAAGCCATTCTAACTGTGTGAGTTTATCGCATGTATCTCCAAGGAATAAAGATTTTCTGCTTCATAATTATACTACCATTATTATCACACTAATTGTGATCTATTACTCATTTCTCATTCAAATTTCTCTAACAAAAAATGTCTTCAGGAGTTGGGAATGTGGCCAACAGTAGAAGAGCATTTGTCTTGTAAATGGAAGCTCTGGGTTCAATTCCCAGCACAATAAATAAAATCAGTGAATAAAAAATTTTATTAAAACTTTAAAATATTTGGGCCCGGAGAGATAGCACAGTGGCGTTTGCCTTGCAAGCAGCTGATCCAGGACCAAAGGTGGTTGGTTCGAATCCTGGTGTCCCATATGGTCCCCCGTGCCTGCCAGGAGCTATTTCTGAGCATACAGTCAGGAGTCACCCCTGAGCAATGCCGGGTGTGGCCCAAAAACCAAAAAAAAAAAAAAAAAAGCTTTAAAATATTTAATAGCTGAGTTGGTTTTTTTTCTTTGTTGTTGTTGTTTCTTTGTTTTTTTAAAGCAGATTCAGGGACCAGGCATGTGGCTGCAGTGGGGTACATATTTTGACTGTAAGACCGTGGCTTTAATCCCTGAGCGTGAACACACAGAATGAACTGCCAATGGGAGGGAAGGGATGCCCTTGTAGCAATAATCCAAAAATAAAGAATCCAGGGTCGAAGAGTTAGCATGGAGATAAGGCATTCACCTTGCATGGTGGTTCGAGTCCTAGCCTTCCATGTGGTCCCCTGAGCTTGCCAGGAGCAATTTCTGAGCATTAAGCCAGGAGTAACCCCTGATTGCTGCCAGGTAAGACCCTCCCCCCAAAATAAATAAATAAAATAAAATAATAAAATAAAGAATCCAAAAAAGACTCAAACATAGGGCCTGGAGTAATAGCAAGGATCACAAGGCATATGCCTTGCACAAGCCTAACCTGGGTTTGATCCCTGGTACCTTATATGGTCCTAGAAGCCAACCCAAGAATGATCCCTGAGCAGAGCCAGAAATAAACCCTGAGTACCAGTGGGTATTACCCCAAAGCCAAAACAAAAAGGTAAAGCAAGCAAGCAATAAAGGGCTGAAGCAAGAGTGCAGAAGATAGGGTGCTTGCTTGCCAAACTGGGTTTGATCACCAGTACCCCATCTAATTCCCAAGCCCCGCCAGGAGTAGTATTTCCTGGGCAACACCAGGTGTGGTCCCAAAAGATAAAAATAAAAGACTCGGGCCCGGAGAGATAGCACAGAGGTGTTTGCCTTGCAAGCAGCCGATCCAGGACCAAAGGTGGTTGGTTCGAATCCCGGTGTCCCATATGGTCCCCCGTGCCTGCCAGGAGCTATTTCTGAGCAGACAGCCAGGAGTAACCCCTGAGCAATGCCGGGTGTGGCCCAAAAACCAAAAAGAAAAAAAATAAAAAATAAAAAAATAAAAGACTCAACCAACAAATCAGGCTATTCTAAAGTTGCCTCCAAGTTTTGTTTTGGTCAGTTTTATATGTATTTACTTATGTACAACACTGACTTTCTGGGGACTGGGTTGTTTTTAGGTCATGCCAGGTGGTACTCAGATAGGTTCTCTATATGCAGGATCATACACAACAGTGCTGGGGATCAAACTGAAGTTGAATACATGTAAGTCATACACCTTAACCCTAGAACTATCCCTCTAGTCCTATAACACTAGTTTTTATAACAAGGAAGGACACTTGACTTAGAGATAGCATGGAGGTATCTGCCTTTCATGCAGAAGGACGGTGGTTCAAATCCTGGCATCCTATATGGTCCCCCGTGCCTGCCAGGGGCGATTTCTGAGCAAAGAGCCAGGCGTAATCCCTGAGTGCTGCCGTGTGTGACCCAAAAAAAAAAAAAAAAAAAGAAAATGTCTTACATTTTGGGGCCAGAGCGGTGGCGCAATTGGTAAGGCCTTGCCCGTGCTAACCTAGGATGTCCCATATTGTCCCCCAAGCCAGGAGCAATTTCTGAGCACGTAGCCAGGAGAAACCCCTGAGACTCACAGGGTGTGGCCCAAAGAAAAAAAAAAAAAAGAAGGAAAGAAAATGTCTTACATTTTATCTTTTTCTACTTTGGTCTTGGGGCCTCATCTGGCTGTTTGGTGCTTACTCTTGGTGTGCTTGAGTGACCAGATCACATGCAGTGTCAGGTTGTGAATTTAGGTTGGCAAGTGCATTGTCTGCTGTGCCATCTCTCTAGTCCTACACTATTTTATGACTACTGTCTCCTCACAGAAACATATTGCCTCTCTATCCCTTGCATTTACTGTTAATATGTTAGCAGGTTAGGTCTAGATCCTGATTTAAGTTAAATGGTTTTTAGCAAAAAGGCTTTATACAATATTATGTATTTCGCGATACAGCACATAAAATGACAGATATTCTCAAACAGCCCCCATTGGTAGAACTTGGTACATTAAGCGAACAATTGGTACATTATGTGATCACTTGGTTGAATTGGTAACAGAGAGTTCTCATTATGAAGGTGTGTTTCTCTCTTTACAAATAGTCACTCTGGGGGACTAGAGAGAAAGTACATGGAACAGGGCATTTGCTTTGCCCTCAGCTGACCCGAGTAAAATTCCCAGCACCACATATGGTCCAAAATAAAATCAATCTGTAGTTAAATTTGGCACCATGTGAATATCCTGTTCCTCTCAACCTTTTGCTTAATCGTTTGACATTCACTGATGATTCCTTCTTTAATTATTTCATTTGGGAACTATAAAATGTTGATTCTTCTAATTCCAATTGTACATTTGTTAGTTGACATTACTCTGGAGAGAAATTTCCTTAAAAACTGAGGTGGGGGGCAAGAAAGATAGCACAGCAGTAGGGCGTTTGCTTGCAGCCGATCCAGGACCGACAGTGCTTCAAATCCTGGCATCCCATATGTCCCCCAAGCCTGCCAGGAGTGACTTCTGAGTGCAGAGCCAGGAGTAGCCCCTGATCACTGCAGGGTGTGACCAGGATTTGATCCCCAGCATCCCATATGGTTGGTCCCCTGAGCCCTCAGGGATGACTCCTGATATGAGAGCCAAGAGTGACTCCTGAGCACCATCATGTGTGGCCCCAAAACCAAAGCAAATCAAACCAATAAAATACCTGAGATGGGGGTAGGGCACTTACATGAAAGAGAGGAGAGAGTTCATTCTTTTCTTTTTGGTTTTGTTTTTGGTTTTGGGGTAAGTAGGTAGGGTGCTTGCTTTGCATATGACCAAACGAAGTTCAATCACAGCATCCCATATGGTCCACCTGAGTACTGCCAAGAGTGATTGCTAAATGTAGAACCAGCATCACCAGGTGTGGTCCAAAAATAAACAAATCAACAACAAAAAAATATTACTTCAATTTTATTCTAATAGCAAAAACTGAAAACAATCCAAGAATCCAACTTAAAGAATGAGATAGCTAGTCTATGGTGAGCAAGATTCTCTCAATATTGATAACAAGAGTTCTCCAAGATATAGTATGAGGAGGGAAAAGCAAGATATATGGTAATATATAGAGTAGGGCTGATGTTTGATAAGCGATAAATTAAGTGAAGGAAAATGAGAAGCAAAAACAGATAGAAGCAGGGGCCAGAGAGAGTATAGTGAGTAAGGCACTTGCCTGTGGGCAGTCAACCTGGGTTTGAGCCTGGCTTCCCAAATGACCCCCTGAGCAGCACCAGGAGTGATTCCTGAGTGTAGAGGTGGGAGTAACTTCAGAGTATTACCAAGCTAAAAATACAGAATCAATACCCAAATACTCAAAAGTGAGAAAGGGAGGGGAGGGGAAGATGGGAGGGGGAGGAGAGGGGAGAGAGGAGGGGAAGGGAGGGAGAGAAGGAAAAGAAGGGGGAGGGAAGGGGAGAGGTTGTATGACATGCTGACCAAACCTGGGCCTGACACATGCAGAAAAACATTCTACTTGCTATACTATCTCTCCAGCCCCTTAAGTCATTTTTATTGTTCAAGTAGAAAAATGTATTTAATTTTTTTTGCTTGTTTTTTTGTTTTTTGGGCCACACCCGGCGGTGCTCAGGGGTTACTCCTGGCTGTCTGCTCAGAAATAGCTCCTGGCAGGCACGGGGGACCATATGGGACACCGGGATTCGAATCAACCACCTTTGGTCCTGGATCGGCTGCTTGCAAGGCAAAAGCCGCTGTGCTATCTCTTCGGGCCCGAAAAATGTATTTATTATTCATCCATATATTTTTAAATTTTTTTTGGTTTGGGGCCATAACCAGCAATATTCAGGGCAGCTCCTGGCAAACTGTAGAGATGACTCCCTGTAGTACCCAGGAGATGGCTCATACTGGAGACTGGATCCAGGTCTACTACATGCAAAGCTTATATGTGCACTACCATTCAAGTCCTTATTTTTTTCAGCCCATAAACATTTCATATCTTTCTTAAAATAAAGGACACACAGAGGCTGAGAAGTAGCAACCATAAAGTTAGGTCCATCACCAGATGTCAGGTGCCCTGGGCTTAATCTTTCCAAAACCACATACACAGCGTTTTTTTTTTTTTGGGGGGGGGCAAATATAAAACTATAATCCAAAGTACTTTTAAATATATTGGAGAAAAAATAAGATACAAAAAATTCAGGGTTTTCTCTGAGTGACTGAATTATAGATCATTTTCATAATGAGAAAAGACAATGTAGAGTCCAGAATGTGGCTCTGGTTAAAGTGTGCTAGATTCAAACCTGGCACCACAAAAGAAAAGCAGAAAAAGAAAAAAAGAAAAAGCAAAATTCTTCTGTTTTTTTTTTTTATTTAAAAAGTAATAAATGAGGGGCCGGGCGGTGGCGCTAGAGGTAAGGTGCCTGCCTTGCCTGTGCTAGCCTTGGATGGACCGCGGTTCAATCCCCCGGTGTCCCATATGGTCCCCCAAGCCAGAAGCGACTTCTGAGCGTCACCGGGTGTTGACCCAAAAACCAAAAAAAAAAAAGTAATAAATGCTTATTGTAAAAAGGTCAGACAATTGGTTCTTTATAGTACATGAGTGCTGTAATCTAAAAAGTAATCTAAAAGCACAACGAAAGGCATATTCAAATACAGAAGGAAAATTATTTATAGCTTATGTTCAAAGTAGATTTCTCCCCTAGAATATTAAAATGTAAAATGCCAGAGAGATTCTACAGTAAGACAATACTCCACGCTGCTAGTCACACACAACACCAAGTTCATGCAGAAGCCACAAAGGAACAATCATTGGGCGCATTCTCCTGCTCTTCCCCTTTCTCTGTTCACCACCTTCATTAGAGTGTGCTAAGAATATGTGCACGCTGAAAATGTCAACATGCTACAGGCCAAACTCCTGAATAAACCAAAATGAACTCTCTGGAAGGAAATCATCTCCTTGGTGACCACGACAACTCACAGAAATTGTAAATCAAAGCTGAGGAGCCACAGCGATAGCACAGCGGGTTTGCCTGCCCTGCACATGCTGACCTGGGCTTGACCCCTGTACTGCCTATGGTCCACCAAGGACCTCAGAAGTAATCCCTGAGCACAGAGCCAAGGGTAAGCCCTGAGCACTGCTGATTGAAAAAAAGAAAAAAAAATTAGTAACAACAACAACAACAAAATTAAAATTAAAAGTGGGTAAGTGGGGGCTGGAGCGGTGGCACTTGCAGTAAGGTGTCTGTCTGCCTTGGAAGCACTAACCTAGGACGGACCAAGGTCCCCCCCCCCCACCTGCATCCCATATAGTCCCCCAAGCCAGGAGCAATTTCTGAACAACCCCTGAGCATCACCGGGTGTGGACCAAAATAAAACCAAAACAAAACAAAAAAATGAACAGAAAATGTGCCAAAAAATTAGTTCCTATTAGTTTCACTTAACACGTTACTAAATCTATGTTGCTGGTTATTGTCTAAAATTTTTTCAATTAAGGGGCCCGGAGAGATAGCACAGCGGCGTTTGCCTTGTAAGCAGCCGATCCAGCCAGGACCAAAGGTGGTTGGTTCGAATCCCGGTGTCCCATATGGTCCCCCCCCCAAGCCAGGGGCAATTTCTGAGCGCTTAGCCAGGAGTAATCCCTGAGCATCAAACGAGTGTGGCCTGAAAAACAAAAAAAAAAAAAGGACAAAGAAAATCATCAGAAATAACGTTTGATGGAGAAATAATAGTAATAGTGGGGCAAGGTGTTTGCTTGATCTCCCAAGTACCACCAGGACTGAAAACAGACAGGTTGTGACCCAAAAAACAAACAAAACATAAAATAAAATAAATTACATTTGAGAGTCCTTTGTCTTAATCATACAACATAAAAGGGAATTTCAAAGAAATGAATTTTAAGCCACTTAACATCTTACTAAGGTGTAGCAAAAAGAAAAATCTAAATCACCTACCCCCTCAAGAAAAAATAAAGAATTCTGACTGTGTAACTAAAGAAGAAAATATAGGTTACAAACATCCATGATTCTGAAAACTAACATAATCCTGAGTTCCAACAGGAATTAGAAGAGCAGAGATCTGCTATAAGTAAAAGCCATTGAGAAAACAAATGAACTGAACAAAATGAAAATGAAAACTCAGGATTACCCAAGAGTTTGTGTTCTAATTCCCAGCAGCCTCAAAACACTAACATACACCAAAAAAAAAATAAAATAAAAAAAGTGTGAGTGGCAGTGAGAAAGCTGAGGGGCTGACGACTCACAGCACCTTCTCACTTTGGTCTAAAGGGAAATATTTGCTGTTCCTTTAAAAGGACAAGAGCCTTAGCTCATAAGCCACTTCAGCCACCTGAGAAGAGATTTTACTTTGTTCTGTAAAGAGAACAAAAGGAGCTAAAACTAAACTAAATTCAGGCAGGCCTGGCAGAGGAGGAAGTGCAGCCAACTGAAGGTTTGTTTGTTTTTTTTTTTTTTTTTCATTCCTCTTTTTGAAAAGGAGGAAGAAATGTGTTTCCCAGTCTGTCCCTTAAACCAGACTGAGACAAAGGGCACCAAGAATAGTCTTTGTGATGCCATGACAGTCCTGGGGAGCCAAGGACAGGGCTGGCAAAACTAAGAAACATACACAGGACATCTGCCTCCCCTTCCTATGACAAGGCCCTCTGAAAGATGGTTAAGACCAACTTTAAAGATTTTCTCTGCTTAATTCTAAGACATAATTATATTTCACAACTACTAATAAAAAATCATCTAGAGAGTTTGCCACAACCCGTGGGAACTACAAGTTCGATTTACAGGTCCCCCTGGCAAAGTGACAATCATCTGCCAGCAATTTTACTCAACCTTTCAGCTACTTGAGCAAGTAAAGTGAGCTTTGGACAAGTTCAATTACTCAACCTCTTTTGAGATTTAGCTTCCTCCTTTGTCAAACAGAAATTACAGTAAGCTAGGTTCACAGTGTTGCTATTATTGTGATCATTATTAGTGAATCCTCCTTGGGGTTCACTATGGTTTCCATTACCAAATAATACTGCCAACTAACCCTGGAGACCTCTAATTCCCAAGCGTAGCAGATTTCTAAGAAACACTGTGAAGGCTATTATCAAAAACAAAGTACTGCAAAACATCTATTTGTATAGCAACAAGGATTAGAATTGCAGGTCAGAGTCTAATTTGCAAGCATATGGTCACAAGTACAAGTAGTACCCAGGATATCACCTACATGATCCCTGAACACTTTGAAGGGTGGCCAAGTAATGCTGTGTGGTCCAAGAGCACCTTAGGAGGAGGGCACCCTTTAAAAAAGGGGAGTCCAGCTACCTCTACAAATAAATGCTTTAAAAATAATAATAATAATAATAACAGAACCAGAGATGTAGGCAGGGATGAAGTAATTTAGTTTGCCTTGCATGCAGTCAATCTCTCCCAGGAGCAATGTATGAGCAAAGAGCCAGCATTTGAACCCCAAACACTACCCTGTGGTAGAAGGGACCCAAAAGCTAAAAGCCAAACAACAACCAACTGGGCTGAGAAGATACAGGCAGCTTTGCATGTGGGAAGACCAAACTCAATCCCTGGCACTGAGGTGATCAACCTAAGTTTGATCCACGGTTCCAAATACATAAGGTCACCTGAGCAACACTTCATATGGTCCCCAAGAGCCCAAGTGATCCCTGAATACAGGGCCAGGAAAAGCCCTGAGCACAAGCAATTGGTGTGCAAGCATGTGCGCGAACACTTACACATATATTTATTACTTACACAAAATTATTTCACATGCACAAAATTATTTCAAACCCTCCCTTCCAATAGCACTCCTAGATGATACAGCGATAACTTCCTACTTTCATTGTAATAGTAGTCCCTTCTGTCACATGACCTCCCGTCAACGTCCCTTCTCTGACCTGACCTCCCTCCTACAATATGGACATTGGTAGAGGGAAGTGGACAATAGTGAAGGAATGAATGGGTGCTCAATCATGCTCAACAATGAAACTCAATTTATAATTCTGTAACTTTGCATCTCACAGTAATTCAATAACATTTTTTTTTAAGTGTGAAATGTTTCATTAGGACCTGGAGGGTTAAGGAGATGGCTCAAAGGTCTGGAGAACACACTTTGCTCAAAGAAGGCCTGAGTTTGATGCCCAGCACCTCATGGTTCCCTGATCATCACCAGGAGTGATCCCAAACTCAGAACTGGGAGTACAGGTCTAAGCAGCCACAGGTGTGGCTGCGATATAAAACAAGTAAGATATTAAATCTAGGCTCATTTGCATAAGTAAAGTTCTCCCAGCAATTGAAACTATAACTAAGGTCCGGAATGCAGTTAAGCAGTAAATGATTTGCCTTGCAAGTGTGAGCCCTGGGTTCAATTCCTGACACCTACAATTAACAAAACAAATAATTACAAAGTATCTGGCCTTAATTAGAGACCTAAAAGTGCACCATATCCTTTAAAGACTCCATGTGAGTCTTTAGAACACCGGGTTTTCTAGAATCGGAAGCTTTGTTTTCATGAACAGGGCTTTCAACAGGGCATTTCAGGACACCTCAAGTGATATCACACAGGACCCAAGAACAAAATATAAGCACCACGCCAGCGCAATACTTGGCCTCCAGCCATGTTCTAGAGAAGACAAACTTAAAGAAAGGTAGGGAGGGCTGGAGCAGGTATGATAATGGCCTCACACAGCATATGTGAGTTAAACCCCCAGCATCTCGTGTGGTAGCCTGAGCTCAGAGCATGGAGTCAGGGCCAAAAATGATGAAGGGAAGGAAAGGGAAGGGGAGGGGAGAAGAGAGGAGGGGAGGAGGGAAGAGGGGTGAGGAGGGCAGAGGGGGGGAGGATAAAAAGAGAGGGAAGGAAAGGAGCAAGAAGAGAAGATATGGGGGAGGGAAGATGAGAGGGGGATAAGAGGGAAGGGAAGGAGAGAAAAGGGATGCGAAGGGAAGGAGAGGGGAAGGAGAGGAAATGGGAGGGGAAAAGAAGAAAGGAAAGGGAAGGGGAGGGGAAGAGAGAGAAAGGAAGGGGAAGAAAGGGAAGGGAGGGGAGGGGAAGGGAAGGGAGAAAGAAATGTAGGGCAAAACAACACAAACTGGGCCCGGAGAGATAGCACAGTGGCGTTTGCCTTGCAAGCAGCCGATCCAGGACCAAAGGTGTTTGGTTCGAATCCCAGTGTCCCATATGGTCCCCCGTGCCTGCCAGGAGCTATTTCTGAGCAGACAGCCAGGAGTAACCCTTGAGCACCGCCGGATGTGACCCAAAAATAAAACAAAAAAAACACACAAACTGTCAACAAATAAACTTTCTGAAAACAAATCTACCTAGAAGCAGAAAATTAACAACTATTAACAGAAGTGGGCTTCTATAAAGTACAGACTGCTAAAGAATACCCTAGGATATAAGAAAGTTCTAAATGCAGTAAAGTCTAGATAAATTTAAAGTAGTACTTCATTTTTAATTCCTAATATCTAAAGGAGAGATAGTTGGTACAATGAAATATATTCAAGCCCAACAATCAAAATGTCTATAAAGTAATACTTCTGGAGCTAGATACAGCAACTGGTGAGCATGTGCTTCACGTGCAGGGACCTGCATTCAAACCTGGACTACATGGCCCCTAAGCACTGCTGGAAGGAACCCTAGAACACCAAGTAGACGTAGCCCCAAGCACCACTGGATGTGGGCTCCCCCCAAATAATAATAATCATAAATAAATAAATAAATAAATAAATAAATAAATAAATAAAATATGCATGCCAAAGACAATTCTTTTGGATGGCAAATTTTGCTCTCACAATTGTCCACTGCAGAGGTTTCCAAACCATTTCATATTAAAACAAAACCTTGAGGCCAGGGAAATAAAGACTTGGTAGTTCATGGTGAGATGAAGGGCACTGGGGGTGGGATTGTTGCACTGGTGAAGGGGGGTGTCCTTTTTTTTTTCTTTTTTTTTTTTTTTTTTTTTTCAGTTTTTGGGTCACACCCGGCGGTGCTCAGGGGTTACTCCTGGCTGTCTGCTCAGAAATAGCTCCTGGCAGGCATGGGGGACCATATGGGACACCGGGATTCGAACTAACCACCTTTGGTCCTGGATCTGCTGCTTGCAAGGCAAACACCGCTGTGCTATCTCTCCGGGCCCTAGGGGTGTCCTTTTTTATAACTGAAACCCAACTACAAACATGTTTGTAATCGGGGCCGAAGAGATAGCATGGAGGTAAGGCATTTGCCTTGCATGCAGAAGGACAGTGGTTCGAATTCCGGCATCCCTCACGGTCCCCTAAGCCTACCAGGAGCGATTTCTGAGTGTAGAGCCAGGAGTAACCCCTGAGCGCTGCCGGGTGTGACCCCCTCCCAAAAAAAATCAACAAACAAATAAAACATGTTTGTAATCATGGTACTTAAATTTTTAATGACCACTGATTCAAAGATCAAAATAGTAAAGTTGTTCAGTAAATAAAAGAAAAAAAATAATCTTACTCCTTCCTTTACAACACAGGAAAGCAAAACTCTGTCATGGCAGGGGTTGGGAATAAATCAGAGGCAGCGGGTTCACTTTGTTGACAGAAAGCCAACCAAGAATTCAGCTCCAATACCATCCACCAGAAGTAGAATGTGATGAATGCGATCCTTGTGTCACTGCCCCTTAGGATCCTTGATGCCACAACTAGATATGTGTCCCCATCCCCATCACAACAAAATAATGGGGAAGTGGCAGAATAGAGGTTTTTTAGGTGCATGCTGCCGACCTCAGCTTGATCCCTAGTGCCATATATGATCACCAAAGCACTACCAGGAGTTGATCCCTTAGCAGAGATCTAATGGAGGTCCAAGTGGTAGAGGTGGTGGTGGTGGTAGATAAAATGGAATAAAATGTTTTTGTTTTGGTTTTGGTTTTGGTTTTTGGGCCACACCCAGCGGTGCTCAGGGGTTACTCCTGGCTGTCTGCTCAAAAATAGCTCCTGGCAGGCACGGGGGACCATATGGGACACCGGGATTCGAACCAACCACCTTAGGTCCTAGATCCGCTGCTTGCAAGGCAAACGCCTCTGTGCTATTTCTCCAGGCCGTAATAAAATGTTTTTAATGTGCATAGAACAACTGTAACTGCTAGGAAAGGCTCTGAAGGTTGAGTGGAGCTCTGTTTTATTTTTTGTTTAATTTTGCTGTTGTTTGGTCCACACCTGGCAGTGCCCAGGGCTTACTCCTGTTTTGCGCTGCAGTTCAGGGATCATTCCTGACAATGCTTGCATATGCGGTGCTAGGGATGGAACCCAGGTCTGTTAGACACAAAGTTAGCTAGCACCTTGCCTGCTGTACTACCTCTCAGGCCCAGAAGGTGGAACTGTTTAGAGATCTAATCTGTAGCCTTGAGAAAGGCAGAATCAAGTCTACTAAGTCAGGGGGAGAGGGCACACTAGGAACTAGCACTAATAACTCAGGAGAGTTTGGCACACTAGGAACCACACTTACTGGGCTAGAGAGCACACCAGCTGGGAGTAGCCCTGAGCACTGCCAAGTATGGCGCCAAAACCCCTAAAATTTAAATAAATAAAAATTTTAAATAGGACCCGAGGACTAAGAATATACACTCTATAGGCTGAGTACATGCAGGTGGACACAGTATAGTTCCGGAAACACTCTCAAGGGTTACCTCTTGAACAATAAGCCAGAAGCAGCCCCTGAACACTAACTATTTGATGTGGCCCAAAACTCTTAACAAAATAAATCAGTAAGTATAAAACAACTTAGGTGAGTGTCTTACTCATGCTGGCCCATGTAAAGAGATGATATACATGCTACCATTACATTTTCTTTGGTGGGCTGAAGAGAGAGGCTAAAGAGGGCTGAGCAAACACATGCTTTGTATGGGGCAGCTCCGGGTTTAATTCTTAGCTACGCATGGTTCCCAGAACAACGCCAGGAGTGACCCCCAAACAATAAGTGTGAAGTAATCTGAACACCACAAGATGTGACCCAAATACCAAAACTTCCTTATTGTTTTTGGTTTATCAATATTAATTGATAATAACGATTTCAGATCATTTTCAATTTGAGGGGGGGAGGTTTGGGGTCTCATGGGGTCAGTCTATGCAAGACACTCTAATTACTGTACTATCTCCCCAACTAAACAACTGAACATCTGATGTTTGTTTAATCACCTAAAAGAGCACAGAAAGGCACAGGACATATCTCGCTACACCCCTAAAACCAATTCAATAACAGTTTTAAGGTTGTTGTGGAGTTTTTTGGGTTGTTGTTGTTGTTGTTGTTTTAGTGGTCGTCTTTGGTTTTGTTTTATTGGTATTATTTGGGAGTTTTTTGAGCCACATCAGACAATGCTCAGAGATTCTTTCTGGCTCTGTACTCAATGATTACTCCTAGTGGTCTCAGGGGACTACATGGGGTGGGTGGGGAAAACAAATCTGGGTTGGCCACATGCAAGACATTACCCAGTGTACTATCACTCCAGTCCCACATTTATGGTACTTTTTTTATTTTTTTGTCTTGTTTTGTTTTGGGGTCACACCCGTGGCACTCAGGCATTTAATCCTGGCTCCGAGTTCAGAAATCACTCCTGGCAGGCTTGGGGGACCATATGGGATACCAGGGATTGAACGTGGGTCTATCCCAGATTGGCTGCATGCAAGGCAAACCCCCTACCACTGTGCTATCTTTCTGGTCCCACAGTTACAGTTTTTGTATGTATACTTTTGTTTTTGTTTTGTTTTGGGGAGTCACACCCAGCAGCGCTCAGGGGTCACTTCTGCTGAGCTCAGAAATTGGCCCTGCAGGCTGGGATCATATGGGATGCCGGTAATCAAACCAACGTCTCGTCCTGGGTTGGCCAGGTGCAAGGCAAATGCCCTACCACTGTGCTATCTCTTCAGCCCCCACATTTACAGTTAAGGGAAAATGGACGATTTTTAAAATTTGACTAGAAATTGCTCTAGTCTAGAAGATAGTTCCAAAAGTTAGAGTGCAAGTGAGGCATGCATGAGGTCCCAAATTTAATCTCTGGAACCGTGGAACAGTGTATATACATACTCCAGAGACTCTTGATTCTGCACACTATATCAGGTCTGCATGTTCCCTGTATATTTCATATTGCCAAACATGAAACATGACATACCATGCCTCAGAAGATAAAGGAAAGCTTCCTGTATAGACATGTATCACTTATAGATGGAGATTTCTTGGGAGAAATGTGTAATTATGCAATTTCCTGGGTATGCAAATGTCACAGAATATAATTATACAAACTCAGATAGTCTAATCGTTTTTGAGGGGGTTGGGTCACACCCGGCAACACTCAGAGGTTACTCCTGGTTCTGCGCTCAGATATCACTCCTGGCAGGCTTGAAGGACCATATGGGATGCTGGAGTTTCAACCACCATCCATCCTGGGTCGTCTGTGTGCAAGACAAACACCCTACTGCTGTGCTTTCATTGCTCTGGCCCAGTCTAATCTATTATACATGTATGCTACACAGTATAACTTGTTGGAAACCCCATCATATATGTTGGTCTTTATTAAGTAACAAACAACGATATAGTTTTATACTAATTTTGTCTCACCCACAAGGCAGACATATCTGCTAGTGATTTCCCAAGACTGCAGAGCTATACTAAATCAAGATTCTCTAGGGCTGGAGCGGTGGCGCTAGAGGTAAGGCATCTGCCTTGCAAGTGCTAGCCTAGGACGGACAGTGGTTCGATCCCCTGGCATCCCATATGGTCCCCCCAAGCCAGGAGTGATTTCTGAGTGCATATAGCCAGGAATAACCCCTGAGCGCTAATAGGTGTGCCCCCCCCCAAAAAAAAGATTCTTTGTAACTAACTTTATTTACCTAGGGTACAGTCACAAAACCTCTTTATACATTGATTTATTTCTTACTTTCCTTTTCCTTCTTCCTTTCTTTTTTCTCTATCTTTTGTCATTTTCCTTTGTTCTTTCCTTTTTCTTTGTTCTTTTTTTTTTTTTTTGGTTTTTGGGCCACACCCGGCGGTGCTCAGGGGTTACTCCTGGCTGTCTGCTCAGAAATAGCTCCTGGCAGGCATGGGGACCATATGGGACACCGGGATTCGAACCAACCACCTTTGGTCCTGGATCAGTTGCTTGCAAGGCAAACGCTGCTGTACTATCTCATGGGGCCCTTCTTTGTTCTTTTATTTCTCCCCTTCCTTCCTTTGAGGAGGGAGGAATTTGGCCACACCCAGATCACATTGGCCATTGGCCAATGGACTATTCCTAGCCCAGTGCTCAGGAATGACCCTAGTAGAATGTCATCATCAATTTCTTCCTACCCTCTCCTAATGCCATTCTATCATGAGGAAAGGACTTACATCTCTTCCCTTGACTCTGGGCTGACTGTTGGGACTTGCTTTGACGACTGAATATGACAAAAGACATGAGTGACCATTTGGAGAATCACTGCATGGGTGATAAGATATAATTTGAAAAGAGAAGGGTCACATGGAAAACTACTGAAGGAGAGCAAACTTTGGATAGCCCAAATATGCTTAGCCAAGGATTAATTTCATGGGCCAAACCCTGTGGCAGGACAAAGGCTGCTGAAAGATTATTTCATGTAAACATCTCCCTCAAGAGTGGCTCCAGGGACCAGAACAATAGTACAGTGGGCAGGGCGCTTGCTCTGTACATAGCCAACAGGATTCTACCCCTGGCACCAGACCGAGCCCTACCAGGAATGATCACCACAGTGTGAAGGCCAAGATCTAGTCAATAGAGGCCATAGAACTAAAATCTGCATTAACTTTAATTGTACCTTTAGCGGTAGAGGGGGTTGTAACCAACCACTGAGTCTCCTCTTACCCATGTTCTCTGCATTAGTGATTAAGAACCAAATGGTACAGTAGGTAGGTGTCTGCCTTGCACAAGGTTTAATCCCTAGGATCCTATATCAGCACCGCATATAAAAGGAAGCCTTGAGGACTCACCAGGTGTGGCCCAAGATTACATAGTAAGGAGCCAGAGAGATAGTACAGATTGATCCAGTTTCAATCCCCAATATCCCATATGGTCCCTCAAGCACCACTAGGATTAATTTTTGTTTGTTTGTTTGTTTGTTTGTTTGTTTGTTTTTGGGCCACACCCTGTGACGCTCAGAGGTTACTCCTGGCTATGCGCTCAGAAGTTGCTCCTGGGGGCCGGAGAGATAGCATGGAGGTAAGGCGTTTGCCTCTCATGCAGGAGGTCATCGGTTCGAATCCCGGCGTCCCATATATGGTCCTCCCGTGCCTGCCAGGAGCAATTTCTGAGCCTGGAGCCAGGAATAACCCCTGAGCACTGCCGGGTGTGACCCAAAAACCACAAAAAAAAAAAAAAAAAGAAGTTGCTCCTGGCTTCTTGGGGGACCATATGGGACGCCGGGGGATCGAACCGTGGTCCGTCCTAGGCTAGCGCAGGCAAGGCAGGCACCTTACCTCCAGCGCCACCGCCCGGCCCAGGATTAATTTTTGAGTGAAGAGCCAGGAGTAACCCCTAAGCTTCATCAGGTACA
Organism: Suncus etruscus; assembly: GCF_024139225.1. NCBI lineage: Eukaryota > Metazoa > Chordata > Mammalia > Eulipotyphla > Soricidae > Suncus > Suncus etruscus. The sequence goes on from NC_064856.1 coordinate 96,195,220, forward strand.
CACCCCTCTCCAAAGACATGGGGAAGTATTTGGTTTTCCTGGGTCTCTCGCATATTTTCAAGAGGTGTACAAGTCATTAATAAATCTACCCTGTAAATTCTGTAATAAATTTACCTGCAAAATTTGTATGGTGCTTATTTAAGTATTTGTCCAAGCTCTGAAAACCTAGAGGGATGTAGGATGATTTCCTTTGTGTCCAACATTATCAAAGTACAGAACACTAAGCAGTAACCTTGTTGAACCTTCTAATCAACAGCCCCAGTAGAAAGAGCAAACAAATAAGTGACCCATCATGACAGAAGAACATGAGTCAGAAGAACCAGTTAAGTCAGTGGTTCCCAAAACATCAGTACAGCCCCCAGAAGGGCAGCAGATGGATCCAGTTGGGGCAGGAGAGCTTCAAGTATAATTAGAGGATGGGCACTTACTGTTTTTTATTAAACAGTAGATTTGGGGGGAAAGGTGCTAAAGGAGGTGCGGTGGCAGGCTAATTAAATCTGGGAACATCTGATCTAGATGAACCTTACCCAATTCTTTTTTTTTTTTTTTTTTTGATTTTTGGGTCACACCCGGCAGCGCTCAGGGGTTACTCCTGGCTCCACATTCAGAAATCGCTCCTAGCAGGCTCAGTGGACCACATGGGATGCCGGGATTAGAACCACCGACCTTCTGCATGCAAGGCAAACGCTTCATTCCAGGCTATCTCTCCGGCCCCTTACCCAATTCTTAACATAAGGATTGTGATAAAAAAAATAAATAGGGGCTGGCGAGGTGGCACTAAAGGTAAGGTGTCTGTCTTGCAAGCGCTAGCCAAGGAAAGATCTCGACCATGGTTCGATCCCCCAGCATCCCATATGGTCCCCCCAAGCCAGGGGCTATTTCTAAGCGCTTAGCCAGGAGTAACCCCTGAGCATCAAATGGATGTGGCCCGAAAAACCAATAAATAAATAAATAAATAAATAAATAAATAAATAAATAAATAAATAAATAAATAAATAAATAAATAATACCAGGGGCTAGAGAGAGAGCCTAATGAGCATGCTCTACATGCAGGAAGACTGTGTCTACCCCTGGTACCATATAGTCTCCCAAGTACTGCAAGGCATGACACCCAAGCACAGTCAGGAGTCTCCCCTGAGCACTGCCAGATATAGCCCATAAATCCAAAATAATAGTAATAAAGTTAATGATTCCTATTTTAGGTCCTAAATGTTGACATGGTATGACACTGTGATTTACAATAATATATATCTGGTCTCCATTCACATTTCTGGTACCGGGCTCCTAAAACTGAAATCTACTGAGAGATAAAAGTATGTGTTGGGGGCCAGCGCAAGCCTAGGACGGATCTCGGTTCGATCCCCCGGCGTCCCATATGGTCCCCCAAGCCAGGAGCGACTTCTGGGCGCATAGCCAGGAGTAACCCCTGAGCGTCACCAGGTGTGGCCCAAAAACCAAAAAAAAAAAGTATGTTTTGTCAAGCAGGAAGAAGATTCAAAGGCTAGAGTTCATGAGAACCTACGGGAGCCCTGGTTTTGATTGCCAGCAATGTATAATCGCCCCAAACACTGAAGCAGACATTGAGTAGACTAGTTAACTACCAAATAACAATAATGAAAGAAAAGAAAGGAAAGGAAACCCAGTCAAGGAGAGTTAATGAGCTCTGAGCTCTGTGAGTCACCCAGGCAAAGCCATCATGCCCAGAGAAGGGGTTCCTGAGGCCTTCCCACCTACAGGAATGGAGAAGCACAGACAGCAACCAGATGTTCTAGTGGCCTCTGAAGCAAGGAGGTGGGGAACAGGTGTGCCGGTTTGTGAAACTAAGTCCTAAATCTGTGCTATCAGATGCCATCTCCAGGTGGAGAACGTCATAATTGAGTTAAATTGTAGTCAGTATCTGTCAGTATCTGCTGAGGTCTGGAAAGCTGATTGGTAGTGTCAGAAAAAACATACAGTAGTGGCTATTTTGGACAGCAGTAGATAACTAAAACACTGCATACCTAATGGCCAATGTCGTTTTTTTCTAGGAGGCTTTCTTCACTAGACTGACAAAAACCCTATAAAGGCCAGATTTATTCTGTCATAGTCCCAGGAACTAGAACAGCAACTAGAACAGCAGAATGAACTATAAACTGTGGGCATATATATAAATTTATATCTAGGTATAAAGGAAAACAAAAATTCAAAATACTTTGAGTAGTAACAATGAGATTGTCAGGGAATGGAGGACAGAAGATCCAATTTTACTAGGATAGTTATAGGATGGTACTAATGACTCAATTTCATAAATTAAATTTTTGCAAGTCAAATATCTTTAAAAAGAGTAAATTCTGGGCCGGAGAGATAGCACAGCGGTAAGGTGTTTGCCTTGTACGCAGCTGATCCAGGATGGACACTGGTTCAAATCCTGGCATCCTATATGGTCCCCTGTGCCTGCCAAGGGTGATTTCTGAGCGCAAAGGCAGGAGTAACTCGAGTGCCCCGGGTGTGGGAGGGAGGGAGGGAGGGAGGGAGGGAGGGAGGGAGGAAGGAAGGAAGGAAGGAAGGAAGGAAGGAAGGAAGGAAGGAAGGAAGGAAGGGAGGGAGGGAGGGAGGGAGGGAGGGAGGGAGGGAGGGAGGGAGGGAGGGAGTGAGGGAGGGAGGGAGGGGGAGGGAGGGAGGGGGAGGGAGGGAGGGAGGGAGGGAGAGGGAGGGAGGGAGGGAGGGAGGGAGAGGGAGGAAGGAAGGAAGCAGGGAGGGAGGGAGGGAGGGAGAGGGAGGGAGGAAGGGAGGGAGGAAGGAAGCAGGGAGGGAGAGAGAAGAGGGAGGGAGAGAGGAGGGAGGGAGGGAGGGAGGGAGGAAGGAAGGAAGGAAGGAAGGAAGGAAGGAAGGAAGGAAGGAAGGAAGGAAGGAAGGAAGGAAGGAAGGAAGGAAGGAAGGAAGGAAGGAAGGAAGGAAGGAAGGAAGGAAGGAAGGAAGATTTTAAAATAAGACACTGGTTGGGGGCCGGAGAGATAGCATGGAGGTAGGGCATTTGCCTTGCATGCAGAAGGACGGTGGTTCGAATCCCGGCATCCCATATTGTCCCCTGAGCCTGCCAGGAGCGATTTCTGAACATAGAGCCAGGAGTAACCCCTGAGCACTGCTGGGTCTGACCCAAAAAACAAAAAAGACACTGGTTGGGATGTGGTTCAGTGGTAGGGAACATGCCTCACAAAAAAGCAACTAAATTTTTAAAATGCTGATTAGATCCAGCACCTCTAACTACGGATATGTGCATCATTAACAGACTTATAAATACTCTAAATAATATTGATCTACATCTTGAACATTTGACTAAGAGGTAATACGGAATCAGGCACCCCGTACAAGTATTGTTAGCCCGAATTTATGAAGAGGTAAGTGAGCAATGCCAACTCCTTTCATTCTCATATTTACAGCTGTCCCCTAAATGTTTTATCTATATTTTAGGCAGACCTCTAGGAGGCAGGTCACAAAGAGAATTTTACAAAATGCTCTGAAGATATAAAAACTAAAATTTGAATTACAATAAAGGGGATGGTAAAGGGAAAAGGACAATCCCCATTTCACTACAGATTTTTGTATACTAGAGCTTCCAAAAGGAACTCACAAGGATATAACCTAATGTCAGAAATAGGAAAGTTTGTGTTCAAACATCAGAGAGAGTTCCAAATATGAGACTGCTGATCTTCCTTATTTCTAATTGACTTCAGAAGGATGAAGAATACAAGTTTTGTCAACAAACTACTCTGGGAACATAATGCTGGCAACACAAGAACCCTGAAAACTGGCAAAATAAGGAGAAACCACTTGAACAAGAAAAACTGAATCTCAATTCTTAAGTTCCAAGCTACGAACTGAAGAATGAAGAAAGGCAAGAACTTTAAATGTACACAAAACAGGAAGTGATCTATTAGCAAGCAAGGAGAAAGGCGGTTTTGGTGGATGAAACTTCACAGAGGCACAAACAGCTTTATGGAGAAGTGGGAAGTGCCCCAACTGCCTGGGGCAAAAAGGTCTGGCAACAACCCACCTTTCCACCACCAGCAGTCAGTCTCAAGGCTGAAGTAGAGCCCTTTCCAGCTGGAAGGATCACATCTTGCTATTTTCTGCAGTCTTTGGAGCAAAGAGTCCCACATTCCTCTCTGGAGCACACCTTGGTCCCCAGGAGTTCTTGGAAACCCCAGGAGTAATGGTACCATGAAGCTTTTGAAATTATCAGCCCAGGAATCTTCCCAAGCTCCAGAACAAAAGGCAGAACTCAACAGACAAAAGAAACAAAATGTGGGAGAGGCCGAGCACTTCAGCTAGGTTTGTGAGCTGAGTCCAAGCCAGAGCTGAACTTGAATCTAGGCTTTTCCTTCCGTGTACCCGAGCCTGAGCCTGCCTCCCTCCCTATCCTTGGCTCCTGGGATACTGTGTACAGTGTTCTCCAGTGTTAAGAGTCACCCCAGGTCAGGTTCTTGGCTGACAAGAATAGGGAAAGGAAAAATTTCCCTCCAGGCTTCAGGAAAAGGAGCAGTAAAATGATTAATTGCAGAGCACCAATATTAAAGGGTCCAGATGTATTTGGTCCAGACCAATCACATTTCTCAGCCAATCAAAATAAACACTGGATTGGGGGCCACAGCTTTAGTACAGAGGTCTTGACTGGCTTGCGGCTAACCCAGGTTCGATCCCTGACACCCCATTTGCCCCCACCCATTTGCCCGCTCCCCACCTACCAGAGTGATTCCTAGTGCAGAACCAGGAGTAACCCTTGAGCCAGGAGTAGCCCCTGAGCACTGCAAGGTGTGGCCAAAGTAAAATAAATAAATAAATAAATAAATAAATAAATAAATAAATAAATAAATAAATAAATAAATAAATAAAATAAAGCAGTAGGGGCTGGAAAAATAGCATAGTGATAGGGTGTTTGCCTTGCACGCAAGCATCCTAGCATCCCATATGTTCCCCTGAGCCTCCCAGGGGGGATTCCTGAGCACCACTGGGTGTGCCCAAAAACAAACAAAAAAATAAAATAAAATAAAATAAAGCATTAGGTTTAAGGACCTGGTTACTTTCATCTCTACAAAAAGCTGGATTCCACTTCCCCAATATTCCAAGTTTAAAATTTTTTTCAAATGAAGAGTGGGGTAGATTCAAAAGAAATGAGAGGCTACCCAAGATCTCTACCAAAGAGCCACATCCCAGCTTCTTCATTTTGCAAATTATGTGATAAAAAATGGATGACACTTTCAAGGACTAATAGGAAAGTAATGTTGGGGGGTGGGGGAGATCAGGAATAAAGTTTAATAATTTAGAATCACTTCCATTTTTATAATTAATATAACATGAGAAAATAGTAGTAAGTCAGGAGAAACAAAAATATTTTCAGAGGGTAGAAAAATAATTCTAAGAGCTGGAGTGTAACTCACATTACATTCCTTTTTTTATAATTCAATATAAGGCTAAATTTGGAACAGTATTTCAAAAATGGCAAATCTAGAGGTGGGAGCAATTATACAATGGGTAAGGCGCTTGCCTCACATGCAGCTGACCCTGATTTGATTCTCAGCATTCCATATGATCCCCTGAGCCCACCAGAAGTGATTCCTGAATGCAGACAGGAGTTATCTGAGAGCTGAGTGTGCCCCCCCCCCAAAAAAAGAAAAATCTTAAAACCTTTTAAGTACATGGGTTGGAGAAAAAAAACTCAATATATATCTGATTGTCGAAGGCTGGAGAGATAATACAGTACAACAGATAGGGAATTTTCCTTGAACACAGCCAACCCAAGTTCAATCCCATATGGTCTCCCAAGTCTGCCAAGAATAATCCCTGAGCACAGTCAGGAGTAACCCCTGAGCATCACTGGGTATATCCTCAAAATATTATATATATATATATATATATATATATATATATATATATATATATATACACACACACACACATATATATACATATATATATATATATAAAATATGGTAGTCTGTCAGACAAGTGACAAAACTAGTGATTGAATATAACTTTGGTTTTTTTTTTTGGTGGGCTACAGACAGCAGAAGTACTCAGGGCCTACTTTTGGCACAGTATTGAGGGTTCATTCACAACAGTGTTATCTCCCTAGTCATAATATAATATATTGAAAGCAATCATTTAACTTTTTAAAACATTTGCTGAACACTGACTACACAACTAACAGAACAAAGCCCATTTTACACACTGCCATTTGTTTCTGACAATAACACTATCAAGAAAGGCACTATCATTATCCTCATTTCAGAAGCGTAAACAAGAGAGCTCTGGGCCAGAGGCATAGCTCATTGGCTAAGCACTTGACTTGTATGTGTAAAGCCCTGGGTTTTATCCCTGGTACACCGGGGCTTGGGGCTGAAGAGACAGAAGAGACAGTGGGGATGGGATGATGACAGCCTCGCATGCAGTGGACCCAGGTTCAATCCCCAAAGTTCCACCCTGTGAGCAGAGTCAGAAATTTATCTTAAGCACAGTTGGGTGTGCCACACACACACACACACACACTTTCTCTCTCTCTCTCTCTCTCTCTCTCTCTCTCTCTCTCTCTCTCTCTCTCTCTCTCTCTCTCTCTCTCTCTCTCTCTCTCTCTCTCTCGCTTGGCTAGCTCAATGCATTAAGCACAGTCTTTGCAAGTAGGAAGTCTGAATTCACACACACACACACACACACAAAATAGCTTGGCTAGCTCAATGCATTAAGCACAGTCTTTGCAAGTAGGAAGTCTGGATTCAATCACCAGCACCATGTGGTCCCATGCATCACCAGTCATGTGCCCTGAGCATACAGTGCAGGAACAGTCCCTGAACAGTCCCAAGTGTGATTCCCTCCCCCCCCAAATATTTTTTTTTAAATAGAGACAAGACTGTGGCTTAAAAAGAATGAATAAGGGGCCAGATAGCATAGCAGGCAGGGTGTTTGCCTTGCAAATAGCCAACCAGAGTTCAATTCCCCAGCATGCCAAATTACTGCCAGGAGTAATTTCTGAGCACAAGAGTAACCATGCTCAGAGATGGCCCAAAACAAACAAAAAGAATAAATGATTTGCTCACTTGGGAGATTAAAAATAAAGCAACTGCTAAGTGAGTACTCTATAACCACAAAACTACTGTTTCGTATGACAAATATTAGGTAGGGCACTTGCTTTGCTCGAGGGCAAGCAAGTTTTTATCCCTAGCACCCCATATATTCGCCAAGCCCACCAGAAGTGACCCCTGAGCACAGAGCCAGAAATAAGATCTGAACACAGCAGTGTGTGATCCAAAAACCAAAAAAGACAACATTAAGTCACAGATGTAGAGGAGAAAAACACACCTCTTTCCTGTCCTCATAACCAGAAGGTCATAATTAAAAGTTGTTTCAGGAGCCAACAAAAGAAAAAATTAATAAAAACAAATAAAATGGAGGGGCCGGAAAGACAGCATGGAGGTAGAGCGTTCCCCTTTGGTCCCCCGAGCCTACCAGGAGCAATTTCTGAGCATAGAACCAGGAGTAACCCCTGAGAGCAGGCAGTTATGACCCAAAAAACAAAACTAAAAAAAAAAAAAAAAAAAAAAGAATGAAGTGGAGTCAGAACTCAAGGACTCATACTATTAAACTCTTTTTCTACTTGCTACCCCTTTTAGCATAAGAAATTTTATGCAATCCCAGGAATATAGATATATAAAATAAATAGGTATACAAATAAAGCACTAATTGACAATAAACCATAAAGAACTTTATTTTGTTTTTTTTGTTTTGTTTTGGGCCACACCCGGCAGTGCTCAGGCGTTACTCCTGGCTCTATGCGCAGAAATCACTCCTGGCAGGCTCAGGGGACCATATGGGACGCCGGGACTCGAACCACTGTCCTTTTGCATGCAAGGCAAATGCCCTACCTCCATGCTATCTCTCAGGCCCAAGAACTTTATTTTGTATCTATTTCCTGGTGGTTGAAGCCATAATAGAGTGTCTGTCCTGCACATGGCCCACAAAGGTTCAAATCCCTGGTCAACCAGGGTGGTCAACCTCGTCTACCAGGAATGATCCCTAAGTACAGAGTCAGGAGAAGCCCTGACTGAGCACTATCAGGTGTAGTCCCAAAACAAACCAATAAAAAGCAATTTTCTTTTTTTTTTTTTTTGGTTTTGGTTTTTGGGCCACACCCGTTTGACGCTCAGGGGTTACTCCTGGCTATGTGCTCAGAAATCGCCCCTGGCTTGGGGGGACCATATGGGACGCAGGGGGATCGGAACCGAGGTCCTTCCTTGGCTAGCGCTTGCAAGGCAGACACCTTACCTCCAGCGCCACCTACCCGGCCCCAAAAGCAATTTTCTTTAAGTTATCTAACTCCATGTGGGATCTCAACCATTATAGAACGTAAGCAAATCTTGAATCTAGCCTCAAAATACTTATCTATAAAGGAGCTAACTTCATTTAAGTATTATTGTTTCCCTAGGGGACTGTGTTAATTAAAATTAAAATGTGTGATACAGACACAGATAAGCGGATGAAAGGCACAAAATGACTCTCATCATTACTATTGCTTTGATGCTAGAGCAATCACCAAATATCAAGGTAAGTTATGTCCAGCAAAGAGTGGGTTTGAACACTTTGAAAAGAACTACGTAATTATTCTGTCCTAAATATTTTTTTCTTGGGCAGTGGTAGTTTGGGCCCACACTCAATGTTTGTTTGTTTGTTTGTTTTGGGGGGAGTCACACCCAGCATCACTCAGGGGTTACTCCTGGCTCTCTGCTCAGAAATTGCTCCTGGCAGGCTCAGGGGGACATATGGGATGCCAGGATTCGAACCACCTTCCTTCAGCATACAAGGCAAACGCCTTACTTCCATGCTATCTCTCCGGCCCTCGTTGGTTTTTTTATATAATATTGTTGAAGTAAAAGTAACAAAGGAACATGGATGGGTCTGTGGCTGCCAAGGATTATAAAGGGGTCAAAGGAGTTAATGAAAGGCCAATCTCGGGGCCGGAGAGATAGCATGGAGGTAAGGCGTTTGCCTTTCATGCAGAAAGTCATCAGTTCGAATCCCGGGGTCCCATATGGTCCCCCGTGCCTGCCAGGAGCAATTTCTGAGCATGGAGCCAGGAGTAACCCCTGAGCACTGCTGGGTGTGACCCAAAAACCACAAAAAAAAAAAAAAAAAGAAAAAAGAAAGGCCAACCTCCCCTTGTGGATATTTTCCTAACGTTTTACTGCAACTTGAAAGTGTGAATGACGGGGCCGGGCGGTGGCGCTAAAGGTAAGGTGCCTGCCTTACCTGCGCTACCCTAGGACGGACCACGGTTCGATCCCCCGGCGTCCCATATGGTCCCCCAAGCCAGGAGCGACTTCTGAGCGCATAGCCAGGAGTAACCCCTGAGCGTCACCGGGTGTGGCCCAAAAACCAAAAACCAAAAAAAAAAAAAAAAAAGAAAGTGTGAATGACAATTAAAGGGCATCAGGTACCTTAACGTGGTTTGGGGGCCAGAGTGACAGTGCAGCAGATAGGGCATTTGCCTTGCATACAACTAGCCTGGGTTCAATTTCTAGCATTCCAAATGGTCTACCAAGCCCACCAGGACTGATTACTGAGTACAGAGCCAATAGTAACTCCCCTAAGTGCTGCTGGGTGTGAGCCAAACACAGACACAGACTGACTGACAGACAGACAGACACACACACACACACACACACACACACACACACACACACACACACACACACGTTGGGGAGGTCTATGCTCAGGGATCAATCCTGCAGGGTTTAGGAGACCCCTATGGAGTACTGGAGATCAAACCTGGGTCAGCCACATGGAAAGCAAGCATCCTACCCACTACATACAGCTGGGGCCCTCCCACATAGCATGGCAAAAAGTTTTCTAAAGATGGGGGCTGGAGTGATGGCACAACAGTAGGGCATTTGCCTTACATGCAGCTGACCCAGGACGGACCTCAGTTCGATCCCCAGGGCCCCATATGGTCCCCCAAGCCAGGAGCAATTTCTGAGCGAATAGCCAGGAGTGACCCCTGAATGTCACTGGGTGTGCCCCCCCCCCAAAAAATCGTATATGGGGCCAGAGAGATGGTTCAATAGGCTAAAAAAAAAAAAAAAAAAGAATACTGTTCAATCTCCAGAACCACATGAGAGCAACCTAACCATTGAGCCAGGAGCAGTAAGTAGATAGGACCAGAAAACACACACACACGCACACACACACACACACACACACACACACACACACACACACACACAATTTTTTTTTAAGCAAGAGGCATTGGGGCCAGAGAGATAGCACAGCCTTAGAGTGTTTACCAGTAAGTAGATGGGACCAGAAAACACACAGAGAATTTTTTTTTAAAGCAAGAGGCATTGGGGCCAGAGAGATAGCACAGCCACATAATGTTTGCCTTGCATGCAGCCGACAGTGGTTTGAATCCCAGCATCCCATAGTCCCCCGAACCTGTCAGGAGAAATTTCTGAGCGCAGAGCCAGGAAAACACGTGAGCACCGCCAGGTGTGATCTCAAACAACAACAACAACAACAACAAAAGAGGCATGAAGGAGAGGGCCTACAGGTGACAGAAATGTTCTGTCTTGATTGTATTAATGTTACTATCTGACTGCCATTGTGTACTATAGTTCTATGAATCTTCCAAATAGGGTATAACTGGGTAAAGAATACACATGATCTTTATCTCTTATTTATTTTCAGTTTTTAGGCCACTATACTATCACTCCAGACTCTCATTTCTTATAACATATAACGTTATCTCTAAGTAAAGGGGGGAGTGGTTGTTTTTAAGAAAGCTATCCTTACAAGACAAAGACTGTTGTCAACCTCCCTCGAACTTCCCCCTCCCACTTTCTTGAGATAATCACACATATTTACTGCTCATTATTACATTTGGTTGGGGCTGGAGAGATAGCACAGCAGTGTTTGCCTTGCAAGCAGCCGATGCATGGTTTGTTTTTTGTTTTGTTTGTTTGGTTGGTTGGTTTTCACCCAGTGGCACTTGAAGGTTACTGCTGGCTCTGAGCTCAGAAATTGCTTCTGACAAGCTTAGGAACCATTTGGGATGCCAGGATTCGAACTGGAGTCCATCCTGTGTTGGCCGAGTGTTGTGCTATCGCTCCAGCCCCTCATTGCTACATTTAATAGTTTTCCTTATCTGTATCAAAATGGGATCTTACATACTACATATTACCCTGAATTCTACCTTTTACACCTACTAGAACAGGACTATACACAGAGCATTTAAAAATAAGTTTTTAGAACCTCAGAGGCTGAGCAGGGCAGCAGATGTATTTTCTACGAGGGGAAACCTGGATAGTTCTCCATGCTAATGTACAACAGCTGAGTCAGCTGCACTCCGGGAGAATAAGAGAACCGGGTGCAGTAGCAGTCTAAAGAGATCTGCAAAAATGCCGTCTTTAGCAGCTGTTCTAGGAGCCCAGGGTCCCCACCCACCCCCTTAACAGCTCCTTAGAACTATCCTATGTGCCTGAGAAGGAAATGCTAAATACTTCTTTCAGGAAAAGATGAAATAATTATCCCATGTACTCAACCTATAGCAAAACAATCTGAAAATGTCTTCTTCCTTCTTCAAGCAGCAGTGCAAAATGTACTTGAAACATTAAGTACTAACGTTCAGGCCCCCAGAATAGTTCTTCCAAGTGTAAGGCCAGGAGTCTGATCCCTGGCACCACTCTACAAGCCAGACCGACCTCCTGGCAGCTCTGCTGACTGAGATCCATGGCCAGGACCATAAAGTATGCGATTTTTAGCAATAAATAACCAAGTGTATTCAGCATCACAATGCAATGTGTTCAATCCCTGGCAAAGCACTACAATCAAGTGTGTAACCCTCAGCAAGCACTACGATCAAAATGTGGACAAGCACTGTAACTAAAGTACACAACTCCGGGTGAGCACCATAACCTGTGACTGTGATCCCTGGTCATTGCAAATAAATGTGAAAGGAGTGTGAGGGGAATTAAGTGTCAGTGCTTCATACAAGTTATCTCTAAGCCCTCTCCTACCCCATTCCCACTTGAGACCAAAAATATGGCTCAATGTAAAATCATTGGCCAATGATCAAATAGCCAGAAAGGGGTAAAGTTGGCTATCAAAGTATAAAACTAGTGTTTTTCCCAAATTATCAGGTTTTTCTATATATCACATGCCTACAGAAGAGACCCAATAAAATTAACAAGTGTGGGTCGAGAGATAGTGCAAGCACCACTAGAAATGACAAAAATAAAATTAATTAAGTGTATTAAGTGTATTTAGACAAAAGTCATTTTCTTTTTTTTGTTTGTTTTGTTTTGTTTTTTTGAATCACACCCAGCGGCGCTCAGGGGTTACTCCTGGCACTACGCTCAGAAATTGCTCCTGGCAGGCTCAGGGGACCATATGGAATGCCAGGATTCAAATCACTGTCCTTCTGCATGCAAAGCAAAAGCCTTACCTCCATGCTATCTCTCTAGCTCAAGTCTCCTAACTTTGATACAATTTTTTTTTTTTTTTTTTTTTTGGTTTTTGGGCCACACCCAGCGATGCTAAGGGTTACTCCTGGCTGTGCTCAGAAATAGCTCCTGGCAGGCACGGGGGACCATATGGGACACCGGGATTCGAACCAACCACCTTAGGTCCTGGATAGGCTGCTTGCAAGGCAAACGCCGCTGTGCTATCTCTCCGGGCCCAAATTTTTTTTTTTTTTTTTTTTTGAGGAGGGATCTTTACTATGTGCAGAGCCCTACTGGGGGCCAGGGATAAGAGTAAAGGAAAAGCAGACATTGAGCCTAAGTCTTAGTCTAGTGTGCAGTTAACTACACTGTGCAGTTAACTAGTAGCTAACTAGTAGAACTACAGTACTGACAATGGCAGTGCATTTCCAGAAATGCAAAGTGCTATGTAGGAGATGATCAATCTAGATATTCTCCTAAAAGCAAACGGCATTCCCCCTTTTACTTTTCTGTTTGGTTTGGTTTTCGTCTTGGGCAACACCCAGTTACTCCTAGAAGAGCTTAAGTACATTATGGGATGTTGGAGCTCAAAGCTGGGTGGGCTGTAGCCCAAGGTTATTATCTCTCCAACCCCCCCCCCCCCGCCTCCGTATTACACTTCTATATAACAATTGTTAAATTTCAATTTCACTCTGATATTCTAAAAGTCACATCATTTGGTTGTGCTCAGGGCTTACTCCTGGCTCCAATTCAGGAAACACTCTTGGCAAGGTAAGGGGTTCAGGGTTCAGAACCTAGGTCTACCACAAGCACTTTAACTGCTATACTGTCTCCAGTCCCTAAACATAGATTTTAAGGTTACACTAATTTGCCCTTTGCTACAGGACTCGCCACAGGCACTCTGAGACCAAAAGCCCAACTCTCTCAACTTACCGCTGAACACTATTGGGTCTGACCATGAGCATAGATTCAGGAGCAGCTCAGATCCGAGCACCACCATCTATTTTATAGATTTTCCATTGTTATTACAAGGAAGAAAATACAAGATTCACAGCACAAGATTAAATATTTAAATTTTTACTCCTCTTATTCTTTAAAGGTATTGGCAACAATTGTTGCCTAGTGAAGAAAGCTCTGTAAAGGCATTTAATGATATTTTCAGGAGCAGGAAGGGAAGGAATAAATGCTCCCACAGTTCAACTAAACTAAACCAACCCAATAAACCCTTCATTAAGGGTTTATTGTAATACCAATGGAAATACCTCCTCCCAGTTTAACTTCCCAGTTAGTCAATGACCCGTGGACCTCAAAACACAATTTTAATAATAGGCAAGAGAATCCTTATGAGATACCTTAATATAGGACTTCAAAGTATCAGAGAATGAGTTAATGTTATTCTAAGTACCTAAGCTGCACATTTAAGCTGGCAATTTAATACTGCATTTAATGAGTATTTTTATGTTTATACTCTATAACAGAATCTAATGTTCATTTTTACCCATCTTCTGAGCTTCTATTTCTCCAGACACCACAAACCTAAAGTATGATTCTATCACATGAATCTCCACCAAAGCCATTTTTATTTTTATTTTTGGGCCACACCTGGTGACGCTCAGGGGTTATGTAGGGGATCAAACTGTGGTTCATCCTAGGCTAGCACCGGCAAGGCAGACACCTTACAGTTCCACGCTACTGCTCCGGCCCCACCAATGCCATTTTAACCTGATCTTTTAGTCATAAAAACTCTATCATTTTAGGGGCCGGAGAGATAGCATGGAGGTAAGGCAATTGCCTTGCATACAGAAGGGTAGTGGTTCAAATCCCCCGCATCCCATATGGTCCCCTGAGCCTGCCAGGAGCGATTTCTGAGCATGAAGCCAAGAGTAACCCCTAAGAGCTGCCGGGTGTGACCCAACCCCGCCCTCCAAAAAAATAAATTCTGTTATTTTGTATATGTGCATGGTATCAGGAACTGAATCCAGGTCTCATACAAGTATGGCATAAGTTTTACTGCTGAGCCACATCCCTGGACTTAAGAACCTATAGCCAGGCCTGAGTGGTAGCACAGCGGTAGGGCATTTGCATTGCATACGGCTGACCCATTGCGGACCGCGGTTGGATCCCCAGCATTCCATGTCCTCCAAGCCAGGAGCAATTTCTGAGCGCATAGCCAGGAGTAACCCATGAGTGTCATCGGGTGTGGCCAAAAAAACAAACAAACAAACAAAAAAAACAAAACTATAGCCTTTTTTATTCTAAGGAAGACAAAGCTGTTGTTTAGCATGCAATCAACCTGGATTTGATCTCCATCACTTCATAAGGCCCTTTGAGCACTGCCAGGAGCTACCCCTGAGCACGGAGCCAGAAGTAAAGATCTGAGCATGGCCAGATATGGCCCAGAAAAAAGAAAATAAATGTTCTTAATCTACTGTTGATAATGTATTCCCACATCTCACCTAAACATATATAAAGATCAAAATATTTTTACCAGAAAGAAACTCAGGGATGGAGAGAGTAAAGTCATAGAGCACTCTGCGCACTTTCCTTGCACGCAGCTTACCCAGGTTAAATTTAGCACCTAATATGGTCCCTTATCCCTCAGGAGTGATCCCTAAGCCAGGAATAAGTCCAGAGTATAGCCAGGTTTAAAACAAAAACAAAAAAGAAAAATAGCTAGAGGGACTGGAGCTACTGGTAGTATCTATATATTATGCATAAAGCCAAAATTGGGAAAATTCTAAATTCATGTATAGAAATATGTCAAAATCATGTTAACAGCATTACATCCAGATAGATGGAGAGCTTCATGTATTGGCAATTTATATGCAGCATAAAAGTGAAAAAAAAGTGAATAGGGGGCCGGAGAGATAGCATGGAGGCAAGGCGTTTGCCTTTCATGCAGAAGGTCATCGGTTCAAATCCCAGCATCCCATATGGTCCCCCGTGCCTGCCAGGAGCAATTTCTGAGCATGGAGCCAGGAGTAACCCCTGAGCACTGCCGGGTGTGACCCAAAAACCTAAAAAAAAAAAAAAAAAAAAGTGAATAGACAGCTTGTGGCTGACCTGGGTTTGATTCTTAGTATCCCATATGGTTGCTCCCCTGAACACCACCAAGACTAATCCCTGGGGGTTGAGCCTGGAATAACCCTTGGATATTGCCAAGTGAGGCCCAAAAGCAAACCAAACTAAAACAAAGCAAAACAAGGCAAAAATAAAGGGGGGGGGAAACCCCTCTCAATCCCATCTAAAAACTCAAATCATATACTTCATTACAGACATTGGCTTTGATCCCTATTATTTAGGAAGAATCATAATATCATAAAGCCATATAATGACTCATTTGGAAAAAAGGAACATGTCCCTGAGCATTCAATATGGAAGCCAAGAAGAATCCAAATACTAATTATCTCTGCTACCAAGAGACATTGATTTCTTCATAAGGAAAATGAGCCTATGTTCATAAAAATGAGATTATGTTACTATAAACTATTCAGCAACTATGTGCTAGAGTTAGCAAGTACTTCATTTAATCACCTTTGTCATCTCACTAATTTCTAAACAAGCCCATACATAAATCATGCCAGAAAGATAGTAACTAAGTCTTTGGGGAAGTTATTTCACAACCTTCCTTGGTAACATTCCAGTATCTTCTAGTCAGGAAGTTCTTTCTGACTTGTAATCTATATCACTTCGGTAGCAATTAACACACATTCCCTCTTGTTTCATCCTCAATGGAAAGAAAACATCTGTGGAACACCACCTGAACAATAATCTTTCGAGATTATAAAATACAGGAAGCCCATTTTAATCAAGTTTCATGTAAATGGAACATGGCTTTAAATGGGTCACCTTAGACAAAGAACATGATTAAGAGTCTTAAATTCCTAGCTCCATCACCGACTTGCTCTGAAGAAGACAGAAGTTAGAGTCAAGCAGATGCTTGACTTCATTATCCCATCAGTAAAAATGCAAAAATAAAACCAGTATGTTTGGAGAACTTATTTCCTCAAAAAGTTAAGCACAGTGAAAAAGAGTCTCAATCCCACTCTAAACCCTGCCAATTGCACACTCTTTGGAAACTGCTTTGATCTTTTTTGGTTTAGGGAAAGTCAGATGAATAATATACAGTATCAAAGGGCTAGCAATCCCACTCCTAAAAACATAGTGAGGCCTGGCAGGGAGAAAAAAAAAAAACAGAGCTCTACTAACCTCCAAAAGAAAATGATGTCTGCTGACTCATCCCACATAGTCTGGTCTGGGCTGAAAATTCTGGGGCCTTCCAGAATGGGTGGAGGTATATGAAGGCACTTGAAGGCACTTGAAGGCACAGCAGCCCAGACAAACCCAACATCCTCAGATAGAAATGGCCCAGCTCCATAACTTAAGCCTATCAAACTGCCAAGCCACCAAACTTGTTCTAAATATCCTGGGCAGCTCGGCCACTTATAGCCATGCAACATCTCAAAATTTCATAGTGTCAATCAGCCCAGTAGAATCACAGCAAAGATGATGGGAAAGTTATATGGAAGATCATGAAGCTCAGTGAGCCTAAACAGGAACACAGAACACTCTATCTACTAGCACCAACCACCAACCACAGCCAGTAAATCCCTCAGACAAGTGGAAAAGAGGCAAATTGGGGATGTGGGACAAGGACAAGAGGAAAACTGGGGACATTGGTGGAGAGAAAGAAGTAGACTATGGTGGAGGGATGGGTGTTCAAACACCAAGAAACTCAATAACTTTGTGACTATTTTCAGTGTTTGGGTTTTTTTTTGTTTTTTTTGTGTTTTTTTGTTTTTGTTTTTGTTTTTGTTTTTGTTTTTGTTTTAAAGCAATGCCTGGCAATGTTTAGGGGAAATTCCTTGCTCTATGCTCAGGAATCATTCCTGGCAGGCTTGGAGATCCAATCCAGGTCGCCCAAGTTCATGCCCTACCATCACTCTAACCCAGCTTTGTAACTTTTGTATATCTCACAGTGATTCAATTAAAAACTTTATTAAGAATGACATTTTTTTTAAAACGACACATTTTGCAGCATCAATAAATCTCCAAAATATTATAATCAGTAAAAGAAATCAAAACCATGGAACGGGAGTGACGGGACTCCAATTATTTGGCACACAGCAGACCTGGGTTCGATCCTTGTCATCCTATATGGTCTCTGGCAGAAGTGATAACTGAGTGCAGAGCCAGGAATAATCCCTGAGCACAGTTAGGGGTGACCAAACCACCCTCCCCCGCAAAAAAAAAGTCAAAAATCAAAAGGCTGATGATTCCTTTCACACAAAAGAAATGTCCAGAATGGCCCAACCAAGAAACAGAACTGGACACTTTCCAAATAGAGTGGGAATGAAGTCAAACTGCCTCACTAGTTAAAAAAGCTTTTCTTTAGAGTGAAGGAAATGTTTAAAACTAGACAGAGACAATGATTGCCTAACACAATGACTGTAGTAAGTGACAATGAATTATGCGTTGTTTTTTATTTTGGTTTTGGAGCCACACCTGCTTGTGCTCAAAGGCTATAACTGGTTCTATACTTGGGGTTCTGTGCTCATGGCTCTGTGAATGCTACGAAACTCAGGTTGCTTTACTTACCCATAACTATCTCTCTGGCTTCATAAACTGATCATTTTCAAATGACTAATTTTTTTTTTTTTTTTTTTTTTGGTTTTTGGGTCACACCTGGCAGCGCTCAGGGGTTACTCCTGGCTCTACACTCAGAAATTGGTCCTGGCAGGCTCCGGGGACCATATGGGATGCCAGGATTCGAACCACTGTCTTCCTGCGTCTAAAGAAAATGCCCTACCGCTGTGATATCTCTCCGGCCCCAAATGGCTAATTTCTGGCCAAAATTTAGAAAAAACTCAAAGGGCTGCATGCATGCTTTGCATACAGGAGGCCTGGGTATGATCCCTGAGCACTGTTTGGAGCGACATCAAGCCAAGACCCTAAAGTATCTCCTGACCCGAGTATATAACACTTGTTATATAGCCACCAAAAGAAAGGAAGGAAGGAAGGAAGGAAGGAAGGAAGGAAGGAAGGAAGGAAGGAAGGAAGGAAGGAAGGAAGGAAGGAAGGAAGGAAGGAAGGAAGGAAGGAAGGAAGGAAGGAAGGAAGGAAGGAAGGAAGGAAGGAAGGAAGGAAGGAAGGAAGGAAGGAAGGAAGGAAGGAAGAAAGAAAGAAAGAAAGAAAGAAAGAAAGAAAGAAAGAAAGAAAGAAAGAAAGAAAGAAAGAAAGAAAGAAAGAAAGAAAGAAAGAAAGAAAGAAAGAAAGAAAGAAAGAAAGAGGCTCATTTCATGCCTTGTGACTGGTGGAGGCCACACTCAGTTGATAACAGAGTCCAGAGACATTACGGCAATATTCTGTGGAGCAAGCCTGTCTTGTACTCAGGGGTCACCAGGACTACACCCAGAGAAGCTCAAAAGAGCCTTAAGTTTTTTGGGGAATAGGGACATACCTAGCAATATCAAGGGCCACTTCTGACTCTACCTAGAGTTGTTCTCAATGGTGCTCAGAAGATCATTTGTAGTACTGAGGATCAACCCAGGGTCAGCTGCATTTAGAGAAAGCCACTTAATAACCCCTTGTACTTCCATCTCCAACCCAATGTTTTGAGTTTCTTTTTTTTTTTTAACGAATACCTAATGAAAACAATAAACACAGAATACTTAGTGCTTTCTAGGAAAACTAGAAATTTTTACATGGGAAATCTAGGTTTCCTAGAAATTTCTAGATAGGATGGCAACCAAAGTGTTTACTATCATCTAAATAGAACAAATTTAACTCTGGGTGAAGAAATCGTAAGTGAGAAAGAACAAATTCCAAAATAAAATCTAGAGTTTTGTCACAATTATACAGTTTATTTTATTAAAATGGGAACTAGTAACTGAGGGGCTGGAGATAGTGCAATGGTACAACAGGTCAGGAGCTTTTCCTTGCACATGGCCAATTCAGCAACCCATATGGTCTCCCAAGCCCTGCCAGGAGTGATCTCTGAATGTAGAGCAGGAATAAGCCCTGAGTAATGCCCAAGTGTGTGACCCAAAAACCAAAAATAAGTAGAATAAAATAAATGAGGAAATAAAAAGAAACAAAAATGTCTTTATGTGTTTTTCTTGGGAACAATGTTCAAGTCCTCCAAAACCGATGTACCTTGGACTTGGTAAGACAAGGGGGAATATGTTTATTTCTTGAGGAACAATACTTTAATTATACCTATGAATCAAGGATAGTTGAGAATGGCATCAACTAAGGAATAGATTTTACAGCCAAACCATCCATATCCCTGGCGCCCCAATAGTACTTTGTGGCTGGCAATATCCTTTTTTCCTTTTTCGTATAGAGCTAGTAAAATGAGATTTCTTTTTTTTTTTTTTTTTTGGTTTTTGGGCCACACCCGGTGGTGCTCAGGGGTGACTCCTGGCTGTCTGCTCAGAAATAGCTCCTGGCAGGCACGGGGGACCATATGGGACACCAGGATTCGAACCAACCACCTTAGGTCCTGGATTGGCTGCTTGCAAGGCAAACACCGCTGTGCTATCTCTCCGGGCCCAAAATGAGATTTCTTACTGAAAAAAAGGAGTTCCCATTCATTTGACCTAGGAATCCCAAAATTCCAAGGTTACAAGTGAGTCCTAAACCCTGAGTATTTGTCATATTGGCTTGACTTAAGCTTCAGTTGCTCTAAGATTGATTGTACACCAGAGTATAGAGCCAGGAGTAACCCAAGCGCTGCCGGGTGTGACCCAACCCCCACCCCCAAAAAAAAAGTTTTTATCCCAGCTATTACAGCCTATGCAAAATAACAGCCACTTTTACCACTTTGCTATAAACTCTGCTCTAGGTATAATAATGGATCTGCTCATCCATGCTGTTGAGAGCACTGGTACTTCTAACTCTGGGAGCCTTTGAGGAGGGCGGGAGGGGATAGTACATAAGGAGAGCATGACCTATCTAACCCATCTCAATTTTTTGTGTTTAGCAAACAAAATGGGGAAGACACACAAAGAGCTCACACCCAGCTTCTCCCAAAACAGAGACATTGCCCTAGTCTCCTTTCCACCCCTTTTGGGATGTAAAAGACCCAAACAGGCCTGATTAGCATAAGATGGTTACGTTTGTCTCTTACATCTCTCAATCCAAGAGACTGGAAGCCCTCAGTCCCCCATGCCTTTTCTCTCCCTCTCATGACTGACTATCT
Source organism: Suncus etruscus (assembly GCF_024139225.1). Taxonomy (NCBI): domain Eukaryota; kingdom Metazoa; phylum Chordata; class Mammalia; order Eulipotyphla; family Soricidae; genus Suncus; species Suncus etruscus. The sequence continues at coordinate 96,215,887 of NC_064856.1, forward strand.
TGATTTTTTGTTTTGGGGGGTCTTTTTTAGAGGTTTTTGTTTTTGATTTTTTGGGTCACACCTGGTGGCACTCAGGGGTTACTCCTGGCTCTTCACTCAAAAATCAACCCTGCCAGGCCCAGGGGACCATATGGGATACAGGGATTCGAACCACCATCCATCGTGGTTGGCCACATGCAAGGCAAATGCTCTACCACTGTACTATCTCTCCGACTCGGCTCCTGTCTTGTGTTTTAATTTGGGGGGGGGGTTGCTTTTGGATTTGGGGGGACACCCGGTGATGCTCAGGGGTTACTCCTGGCTATGTGCTCAGAAATTGCTCCTGGCTCGGGAGACCATATGAAAGGGCGCTGGGGGATTGAACAGCAGTCAGTCCTAGGCAGGCAGTGTGCAAGGCAAATGTCCTACCGCTGAGCTCAGAAAAAAAACAAATGGAAGGAGCTTGAAGATGTGGCTAAGAAGGAGAGAGCATGCCCTACATACATCAGACCACAAAGCCCCCCCTTGCAGCACCCCACCCTCTGGCTGCATGTAGTCACCACTGAATGCATTCCCTGGTGTTCCTATTGTGGTGCCTGGTGCTACCCAAACAAGTGTGCCATAAACAATCAGACGTGTGTGACCCCCACAGCAGACAACAATGTCCATAACCAAGTGTTTGGCCCCCAGCACACCACAACAAAGGGAAAGGATTAAAAAGGTAAGAGATTAACTTTTAAAATCAATAAAACTGGGACTGGGGCTGGAGGTAATAAGGCATTTGCCTTTCATACTGAAGGATGGTGGTTCGAATCCTGGCATCCCATATTGTCCCCTGTGCCTGCCAGGGGCGATTTCTGAGCATAGAGCCAGGAGTAACCCCTGAGCGCTGCCGGGTGTGATCCAAAAAGCAAAAAAAAAAAAAAAAAAAAATCAATAAAACTAAAATAAAGGAGTCAGAGAGATAGCACAACGGTAGGGCGTTTGCCTTGCACGTGGCTGAGAATGAACCTGGGTTTAATTCCCGGCATCCTATATGGTCCCCCGAGCACAGAGCCTGAGAGCCGCCAGGTGTGACCCAAATACCAAAGAAAAAAAAAAAACACAAGCACTGGACCAGAGAGATTCCTCAGTGGGCACAGCACCCGAGCCGGATCCCCAACACTGTCTGGATTGACTTCCACCCAGATCATCCCCAAAGATAAAGAAGCAGAGTACTCCTGGGGAGGGCCTCAAAACAAAAGTGCGAAATTACAAAGATCCAGGCCTGAATGACAGTACAGGTATTAGGGCATCTGCCTGGCACTTGAAACTGACACTGGGTCCCCAGCATCACATATGGTCCCCCAAACAATGCCAGGAATCATTCCTGAGCAGAAAGCAGGAAAAAATATATACAAGTCTACTAAGAAAGGGAAATGAAAAGTAGGTTAATGTTGGCAATGCTGAAAAACACGTCTCCCCTTCCTTCCTAGATTAGGCACTTTTCCCCTTCTCAGAGGCTTTCTTTTCAGTGCTTTTTCTCTTCCTGGTCTACCATAGAGACTTTTCTCTAGCTCTCATCCTAGTCCCGACTACAAATACCATTCGGATACCAAGAACATCCAGACTTACTGCCAGCGCCACTTCTGAGCATCGGCCCACAGACTGTTTACTTGATGTCTCCACGTGGTTGTTGTCATCGGCAGCAGCTCCCACTTAGCATAGACTAAAATGGAATTCTTCACTCCACTCCCCAACTCCTCAAAATCTGTTCCTCCTCCAGTGTTTCCATCCAAGAAATGACAACTTATCTCCCCAGATGCTCACGCCAGAAATCTGGGACTCATACTTGAAGTCTCCGTCTCCCCACATGTGCAAGCTATCATTAAGTCTTGCCTCTGCAAACTGCAAAAAAATCTAAGGAATCTTTCTATTTTCCACCATGTGTACTCTCACAGCCTGATACAAACCATTTTCATCTTTTGCCTGGACCATGTTCATGAACCGCCTATTAGACTTCTTCCACTGATCAGTCTAATTTTGGCACAATTTCCAATTTTTTTTTTGGGGGGGGGGTTTGGCCACACTCATTTGATGCTCAGGGGTTACTCCTGGCTAAAGGCTCAGAAATTGCCCCTGGCTTGGGGGGACCATATGGGACGCCGGGGGATCGAACCTCGGTCCTGATCCTTGGCTAGCGCTTGCAAGGCAGACACCTTACCTCTAGTGCCACCTCGCCGGCCCCAATTTCTAATTTTTTACTTTTTTTTTTGGTTTTTGGTTTTTGGGTCACACCCAGCAGCGCTCAAGGATTACTCCTGGCTCTACGCTCAGAAATCGCTCCTGGCAGGCTGAAGGGAACCATATGGGATGCCGGGATTCGAACCACCATCCTTCTGCATGCAAGGATAATGCCCTACCTCCATACTATCTCTCCAACCCCAGTGACTTCTTATTTTACAAATTTCCAGAGTCCCACAATGCAAAGAGTAATCTTTTCTTCTCTCTTCCCTCCCCCTTTCCATTGTTGTTGCTGCCTCCACTGCTGCTGTGATTGTTGCAATGTTGCAATGTTCTGGGATTACACACAGGTAATGTGGCTCTGGTGCTAGAACTTCAGCACAATACTCACTAGGACTCACAAATCAGGTTGCATTGCTCGCACACTTGGCTGTGTGTTTCCTGGTCTGCACTCCTTTAACTACAATGCTCACCCGTTTCACTGTGGGTTTCCCACTCTGCATCCATTCAGCTACAGTGCTCCTTTAACTATAATGCTCACCCATTTCACCGTGGGTTTCCCACTCTGCATTCATTCAGCTACAGTGCTCATACACTCAGCCATGAGCTTCCAAGTCTGCTCTCCTTTAGCTGCAGGAATTCCACACATACACATGGAGTCACACTTCCTACTTTGGCACTTACCCATTATTAAGTGTGGGCCTTACCAGGGACAGTGCCACAACACACCCAGTTGCAGCTCTACTGGAAATCCCTGGTGACTCCAGGGACTCCAATAATACAGCTGCCGGGTTTAAATATAGTACAACTAGCAGACTCACACTGGGTGCATGTGAGACACCAGGGATTTGAGTTCATGACCATATTATACACTAGCAAAGTAGGTACTCTCAGCCACTGCACTATTCCACTGGTTACAGAATAATCTCTGAAGATTATATATAAGGTCAAAATAGTCATTCTTATTCTACTTGGGGGAGGGATTGGGGCCACAGCTGATGGTACTCAGAGGTTATTCCTGGCTTTGCACTCAGAAATCACTTCTGGTTGCGGTTGGAGTGATAGCCCAGCAGGTAAAACATTTGCCTTGCACGTATCTGAGCCGGGTTTGATCCCTGGCATCCCATATGGTCTCCCAAGCTTGCCAGGAGTGATTTTTGAATGCAGAGCCAGGAGTAAACCCTAAGTGCTGCTAGCTGTGGTGGGGAGAGGAGAGGAGAGGGGAGGGAAAAGGGAGGAATGGATGGGAAGGGAAAGGAGGGGAGGGAGGGAAGGAATCACTCCTGGTGATACTCTAGGACCATATAGGATGCAAGAATCAAACCCAGGTCAGCTGCATACAAAGCAAGTACCCTCACCCTCTGTACTATTTATCTCTCAAGTCCCTAATCCTACCAGTTTCTGTTTTCCTTTCATAACCTGCTTCTTCCTCCAACGCTGATCAATGTATTGTAATTATATCAATTTGATTATTTCTTCTTTTTTATTTTTTCGTTTTTTGGTTTTTTAGGTCACACCTGTCAGCACTCAGGGGTTACTCCTGGCTCTATACTCAGAAATCGCTCCTGGCAGGCTCAGGGGACAATATGGGATGCCGGGATTCGAACCACTGTCCTTTTACATGCAAGGCAAACACCCTACCTCCATGCTATCTCTTCGGCCCCAATTTGGTTATTTCTTAATGGCCAAATTATTTCCCATCCCAAGGCTTTCATAATGCTATCACATTACCTGCCCCTTTCAACTTCTAGTCTTTGCTTCTTCAAAGAAATCTTCTCTAAAGTCTGATATCATTCAGGCTTCCTAGGGCTTTACATACTGTGCAACTTACACAACATTGAGCGTTTGTTTACTAACTCCTCTACACTATTACCTTTATAACAGCATGGGTAAATATCTTGGTGTGGTGTGGTGTGAAGTGGTATGGTGTGATATGGTACCACACCTGATGGTGTTTAGCCTGGAGGACTCAGGGGACCATGTGGGATGCTTGATACCCAGCCTGGTCACATACAAGGCAAGACCATTACCAGCTGTACTATCTCTCCGCACTCCCCACTTTTTTTTTTAAATCAAATGATGATTTGGGGCCAAGTGATAGTACTGGGGCTGGAGCAATAGCACAGCAGTAAGGCGTTTGCCTTGCACGCAGCCAACACAGGACAGACTCAAAAACAAAAAAAAAAAAACAAAAAAAAAACAAAGTGATAGTACAACTGGCAGAGCACTTGCCTTGCATGCAGATGACACAGGTTTAAACCCCAGCATTCCATATGGTCCTTTGAGCATCGCCAGGCATAATTCCTGAGTGTAGAGCCAGGAGTGACCCCTGAGCATCAGTGGGTGTGGCCCAAAATAAAAACAAATTAAAGTACCATGATTTACAAAGCTATCTATAGTTGAGTTTTAGAGATGAATGTTCCAGCAACAGTCCTCCCACCATTGTCAATTTCCCTCCACTAGTGTTGCTAGGTTCCCTCCGAAATCCCAGCATGCCTCCTGGGCAGGCACATTTTTTTTTAAACTTTACTGATTGATTGGTTGATTGGTTGGTTGACTGATAGTTTCTGGGCCACACCCAGTGTTGCTCAGAGGCTGCTCTGGTTCTGCACTCAGAAATCACACCCTGCAGGCTGGAAGACCATATAGGATGCGGGAGTAGAACCCATCCCTCTCTGGTCAGCCGCATGCAAGGCAAAACACACTACCACTGGCAGGCACGTTTTTAACCTTGGTTGTTATAGCTTGAATCTCATGATTTCATTGTTGTTGGTGCTGTGGTTTGGATATACAGCTATACCACCCATATACACCCCCATGTACTCAAGGCCTTTGGCCCTGACCCCAACCCCATCCCCGTTATTTGCCATCTGCCTTCTTTTACTTCCTCAAATATCTGGTTTGTTTTATATTTTTTTAAACTATAGTATATAGGGGCTGAAGTGATAGCACAGCGGTAGGACATTTGCCTCACTCGAGGCCACCCAGGATGGACCCAGGTTCGGTTCCCGACATTCTTTGTGGTACCAGAGCCTGCCAGAAGTGATTTTTTTTTTTTTTTTTTTTTTTGGTTTTTGGGCCACACCCGTTTTGACGCTCAGGGGTTACTCCTGGCTATGCACTCAGAAATTGCTCCTGGCTTGGGGGGACCATATGGGATGCCAGGGGATCGAACTGTGTTCCGTCCTATGCTAGCGCTTGCAAAGCAGATACCTTACCTCTAGCGCCACCTCTCCGGCCCCCAGAAGTGATTTTTGAGCAAAAAGCTAAGAGGAATCCCTGAGCACCACCAGGTGTGGCCCAAAAGCCACCCCCCCAAAAAAAGAAAAACCTATAGTATATAATAACAGTAGTTTATAGAGAATTTACTTTTGTTGTTGTTGTTGTTATTGTTGTTTTTGGGCCCACCCGATGGCACTCAGGGGTTACTCCTGGCTCTCTGCTCAGAAATCACTCCTGACAGGCACGGGGTACCATATGGGATGCTGGGATTAGAACCACATTGTTCCTGGGAGAGCCGCTTTTATGACAAACGCCCCACCACTATGCTATCTCTCCGGCCCCAAATTTACTTACAATTTTTTTAAGGTACTTTCCAACCAGAATAATTTAGTAATTAAGAGAAGGGGCCATAAGGCTTGGGTGACAGCACAATGGATAGGGTGTGCAAGCATCCCATATGGTCCCCCACAATTGCCAGGAGTGATTTCTGAGCACCCCTAGGTGTGGCCCAAAAAATATAACAAAGGGCCAGAGATATAGCACAGCAGTAGGGTATTTGCCTTGCATGCAGCCGGTCCAGGACAAACAGTGGTTCGAATCCCAGCATCCCTTATGGTCCCCAGTGCCTGCCAGGAGCAGTTTCTCAGCACAGAGCCAGGAATAACCCCTGAGCACTGGCATGTGTGACCCAAAAACCAAAAAAAAAAAAAACAAAAAAAACAAAAAAAAAAACAACAACAACAACAACAAAAAAGTAGGAGCCAGAACAAAGAGACAGCTCAAATGGCTGCAGCACATTTGTGCAGGAAATCGAGATTCCATAGGATTGGAGGTTGGTAGCTTTGGATTGAACTTCCAGCTCCATATTATACATGTTCGGGGCCATCTGCCCCTCCTGCCCCATGAAAATGCGCACGTGTGTGTGTCTGTGATATCCCCAAATGGGTCTATTTTTATTTCTCATGGTTGACATTATACTATTATCACGTCAGAAGTACCGAATAAATACCATATGATTGAAGTGAAAAAAAAAAAGGAAATCCAGATTCAGCTCCGTAGCACCACACTGTCCCCAAGTACTTCAATAGTCAGGAGCAGGTGCCGGAGAGATAGCACAGCAGTAGGGCATTTGCCTTGCATGCAGATGGATGGTGGTTCATATCCCAGCATCCCTTATGGTCCCCCGAGCACACCAGGACCGATTTCTGAGCATGGAACCAGGAGTAACCCCTGAGCACCACCAGGTGTAATCCAAAAAACAAAAACAGGGGCCGGGGAGGTGGCGCTAGAGGTGTCTGCCTTGCAAGTGCTAGCCAAGGAAGGATCGCAGTTCGATCCCCTGACATCCCATATGGTCCCCCCAAGCCAGGGGCAATTTCTGAGCGCTTAGCCAAGAGTAACCCCTGAGCATCAAACGGGTGTGGCCAGAAAATAAATAAATAAATAAATAAATAAATAAATAAATAAATAAATAAATAATAAAAGAGCAGTCCCCAGCACCACTAGGTGTGGCAAAATAAAAGATCAAAGGCCCATGGTCGGAGAGATAGCACAGCGATGTTTGACTTGCAAGCAGCCGATCCAGGACCAAAGGTGGTTGGTTCGAATCCCGGTGTCCCATAGGGTCCCCCGTGCCTACCAGGAGCTATTTCTGAGCAGACAGCCAGGAGTAACCCCTGAGCACCGCTGGGTGTGGCCCAAAAACCAAAAAAAAAAGGCCCATGGTGTCTGGTTATCTGGATTCAAATACTAGTTGTGACACTTTACACTAGCTCTTCTCAACATCAGAATTTCCACATCTGTAAATTGGGAGAACAGAAGTATATTCACAATACTACTGCAAGAAAGAATAATCAGGATACAGACAAGATAGAGTAATTGTCTTATATGTTCCTGAGTTCAATTCTGAGCACCAAGGCTTGGTATTCCCGGAGTACTGCCAGGTGTGGCCCAAAACCAAAGAAAAATATGAAAACAAGCCAGGGACTAAAGCAAATAGGGTATTTGCCTTGCACAAGGCTGGTCCAGATTCAGATTTGATCCCCAGAACCCCATGTGGTCCCCCAAGCTCAACAAGAACACCCCCGAACAAAGCAAGACTAAGTCCTAAGCACAAAGCCAGGAGTAAGTCCTGAGAACAAATAAAAAAGACCCTCCCATAAATAAAAAAGAATGAAAAATAGGAAAGAGAAAGTTCTGCTTGTGGGAAACCCAGATTTGGGCCATGGCACCAGGTTCAGAGCTGGGATAATTCTAAGCACCATATATCTCCTTCCACCCCAAGATAAAGAATGAAGAGTCAATGACACAGAGCACATACTTAGCAGTGGATAGGTAGGGCATCTGCCTTTTACGTGGTCAACCTGGATTCTGTCTCCAGCATCCTATATGGTCCCCGAGCATTACCAGGATTGATCCCTGAGTGCAAACCCAAGAGAAGCCTGAACATCACCGGGAGTGGCTCAAAAACAAATAAGCAAACAACAAAAAACAGAGCAAGTGCTTATTTATTTTAGTACGTGGCACAAAGCACTTTAATAAGCATTGGTTCTGTCTTTAACTTATTATCATATTTTACTACCTGACACAGAAGACATTCAACAAACAAAGAGTAAATGAATGAAAAACACATTCTACTATAATCATTAACTAAATTTTTTAATGATGAAGCAAGAGAAGGGAAACATTAACAGATAATTAAAGACTGAATCAGCTCACACATTAGGACATAAAGAGAGATTAGTAAGAAATCTAATCTCAGTGACTTCTAGTCTTTAGCACTAATGTAAAAAATATATTCCCTCTTCCAGAAGTTTACTCATGCTGTGGAAACTTTCACTTTATGTAAGTATTCTAACTTTTTCAAAATCCTTTTTACCTATTTTGCTACTTTTTGTTTTTTTGGTTTTTTTTGGTTTTTGGATCACAACCGGCAAGGCTCAGGGGTCACTCCTGGCTCTACGCTCAGAAATCGCTTCTGGCAGGCTCGGGGGACCATATGGGATGCCGGGATTCAAACCACCGTCCTTCTGCATGCAAGGCAAACGCCTTACATCCATGCTATCTCTCCGGCCCCCTTGTTGTTGTTTTGTTTAGGTGCCACACCTGGCAGCATTCAAGGGTTATTCCTGGGTCTGCAGTCAGAAATCACTCCTGGAGGGCTGGGGGACCATATGGAATGGCGGGGATCAAACCTGGGTTGGCCGCATGAAAGACAAATGCCCTACCGCTGTGCTATCTCTTTGGTCCCATGATACCCACTTGTACTGTCTCTTGGGTTCAGGCTAGACTGGAGTTGAAGGGAAGAAGAGACAAATCTGCTACTTAACTTCCTAATCTAACTATTCAAAATTTCTCAAAAAGAGGGCCGGTAGGGTTTTGCATTTGCCTTGCAAGCAGCTGACCCAGGTGTGTTGCCAGGTGTGGCCCAAAGAAAAAAAATTTCTCAAAAAGACTTAAAATTGAGGCCGGAGTGATGGCACAAGCTATCTGGCGAAGGGCAAAACCTAGGCCAGACCTTGATTTGATCCCCCGGCGTCCCATATGGCCCCCAAGCCAAGAGTGATTTGATTTTTTTTGTTTGTTTGTTTTGTTTTTGATTTTTGGGCCACACCTGGCAACACTCAGGAGTTACTCCTGGCTCTCTGCTCAGAAATCACCCTTGGCAGGCACAGAAGACCATATCAGATTAGAACCACAGTTGGTCCTAGGTTGACCATTTGCAAGGCAAATGCCCTACCGCTATGCTATCTCTCCGGCCCTGCCAAAAGTGATTTCTGAGCGCATAGCCAGGAGTGACTCCTGAGCATCACTGAGTGTGGCCCAAAAGCCAAAAATATATATATATATATATTTTTCAATCTAAGAACCAATGTTAAATACTTGCCTTTTCTTTGTTTTTGCAGTGTTGGGAATAATATCTAAAACATCACACATATGAGGTAAGTACTCTGTCACTAATCTACACCCTTGGCCCTTATCTGCCTTTTGAAGAACATAAAATCTTTATCTTCTTATAACAATATTAACAATAACTAACATCAAACACATGTATTGCTAGATGCAATTCAACATGCTTTACGTGTATGAATTCATTAAATGCTCACAACTACTATAAGCATCCACACACATGAAAAAAGCACACAGAGATTGAATAATTTGCTCAAGTAACAGCTAGTAAGTAATGAGCTGGAGCCCACTATGCTACTACCCAAGAATTTGGGAAGACATCTCCTGTCCTAATTTTAAAAATTTAGTTATACTAAAATACTCCACTTCTTTTTTTTAGGGAGGGGGTTGGTTTTGGGACCACACCCGGTGACACCTCCTGGCTATGCACTCAAAAATCGTTCCTGGTTTGGGGGACCACATAGGACACTGGGGGATCGAACCAAGGTCTGTCCTAAATCAGCCACATGCAAGGCAAATGCCCTACTGCTGTGCTATCGCTATAGCCCCAAAAATACTCCGCTTCTTATAATATATATATATATATATATATATATATATATATATATATATATATATATATATATATATATATATATATAGTAAAGTAATTAAGTTCCAGGGAGAAATATGGCCTAATCTAAGTTCCAGGGAGAAATATGGCCTATCTTGGGAAGCAGAAAGAATGAGATGAAATAATGATCAATGAAACTTGTCTCTGTTAATTCTATAGAGAGAAGTACAGGACAAGGGGGCCAGAAATATAAATACAGTGGTAGGGTGCTTGCCTTGCACAGAAGCAACCCAGATTCAATTCTCCCACATCCCATAAGGCAGGGGTCTGCAACCTTTCAGACATAAAGAGCCACTTGGACCCGTTTCCGAAGGAAACTGGGAGCCGCAAAACCATTGCAACATTTAAAACAAATATAACACTGCATATATTGTTTCTTACCTTAATGCTATATACGTCACCAGGTACGGCTGCCTCCATTGGCTCCGCTCCTCAGCTCCGCCTCACTGCTATAGATATAGCGGAGAGAAGCGGAGCTGAGATTAAAGCAGTATTTTTTTTTTCTGACATCGGCTCCGGAGCCGCGGCAAGCCTTCAAAAGAGCCGCATGCGGCTCCGGAGCCGCAGGTTGCCGACACCTGCCATAAGGTCTTCTGAGCACTGCCATGGGTGCTGAGTACTGAGCCAGGAGTAACCTGAGTACTGCTGGGTGTGGCGGCAAAAAAAAAAATGTAGGACTAGAGGGACCAGAGAGTGTATAATGGCAACAAGTCAAGTGTATACTCTGAACAAAGCTGACTGGTTAGATACCCAGCACCATTTACAATCCCGAGCCTTGCCAGGTGTGATCCCTGAGCAGAGAGCCAAGGTTCAATCCCCAGCACCCCACAGTCATCCTCTAAACATCTCGAGTGAACCAGAGCACAGAGCTGGAAGCAATGCCTAAGCGCTACAAAGTGTGGACCCCCAAAAAACCAAAGTGGTGATAATAACCATCATTCAATAAGCAACAGTAACAAAGTTCACAAATGGCTTTTAATCTCTTGGAAGAAAGATACCAAAAAAGGAGCTGGAGCAATAGTACAGAGGGTAGGGCACTTGCCTTGCACACAGTCAACCTGGGTTCAATCCCCAACATCCCATATGGTTCCTCAAGCCCACTAGGAGTGATTCCTTTATTTTTTTAATGTATTTTTTAATTTAAACATCATGGTTATTAGGTTGTTCATAAGTTTTTTTCCACAGATGAAGTTGCTTATGATTGAGTTAGTCATACAATGTATACAACCTTCACCAGTGCCCATTTACCACCACCAGTATCAACTAGTTCCCTTCCACCCTCCCTGATGCCTTCCTTCTTCCCTCCCACCCACCCTCTCCCCACCTACTTCTGGTTATGTTTTGACATTGTGGCTTGTACTACTGCAGATGAAGGAGTGCCATGAATGTACCTTTCATGTTAAACCATTCTCTACTCTAACTGTTCTCTCCACTTTTTTGTGGCAAGCTTCCTAACATGAACTGGTCCTCCTAATCCTCATCTCTATTGTCTCTAGATATCATCCCCGCATTGTCTTTTATTTTCCTTATATCCCACAGATGAATGAGATAATCTCACTTATGTTTATCATTCTCCCTGCCTCATTTCACTCAGCATAATCCTCTCCATAAGGGGCCAGCATGGTGGTGCTAGAAGTTAGGTGTCTGCCTTGCCAGCGCTAGCCTAGGATGGACCGAGGTTCGATCCCTCGGCATCCCATATGGTCCCCCAAGCCAGGAGCAACTTCTGAGCGCATAGCCAGGAGTAACCCCTGAGCGTTACCGGGTGTGGCCCAAAAATTAATCCTCTCCATGTCCATCCATGTATAAGCAAAACTCATTACATCATTTTTCCTAATGGCTGCATAGTATTCCATTGTGTAGATATGTCACAATTTTTTTTAGCCACTCGTGCTGTCGGGCACTTGGGTTGCTTCCAGATTCTGGCTACTGTACATAGTACTGTGGTAAACATGAGTGCAGAGGTCATTTTTGTATTGTGTTTTTGTGCTCCTAATGTATTTTGTGGTATTGCTTTCATAAGGAAGCTCAATTTTCTGTTTTTTCTTTTTTTCTTTTTAGTTTTTGGGTCACACCGGTGGCGCTCAGGGGTTACTCCAGGCTCTACGCTCAAAAATTGCTCCTGGCAGGCTCAGGGATGGAAAGCCGGGATTCGAACCACTGTCCTTCTGCATGAAAGGCAAATGCCCTACCTCCATGCTATCTCTCTGGCCCCAATTTCCCGTTTTTTATAGGAATAATTAGAACTTATTCTTGAATGCAGAGAGAGCCAGGAGTAAGCCCTGAGCAACGTTGAGTTTGGATTTAAGGGAAAAAAAAGATACCAAACAAGATGATAAGTATCAATATACACACACTCAGATGTGGCCTATATTTTCCCTCTCCCAACTTAAGGCCATTTTCTGACATCTCCCCCTTTACATTACACAAAGCACTTCAGCTTCCTTCCATTCCAAATGCACCAACAAAAAGTTTCCAGTGCTTCAATTCATTGAAGTCAATTTCTGAGACGACCATGCGAAATTATGCCATCCCCTTGATCTTTTATTTAGAGGCTTCCGTCCTTCCCTTAGAAAAGTCCTTTCCCTTGGGATGTGTATTACTTTATTTTACCTCATATTTCTGCATTTTTCTATAAAGTTAATTAGGGAGAGATGTGGGATTAATCAGTATACTCATTGATTGGAAACATCTTTGAATGCAGTGCTTGGATTGGTGTTAGGATCACTTAATCTCCACCCCTAGATGTGGTCTGATTTTTCCTAATAAATACTCCGTTTTTTCAGGGAAACTCTCTTTTGTGTTTCCTGACTTCCCACTGAGCTTCCTGCTTCTTAGGAGCGGAAGGCTGCGTGTTGGAAATCCTGAACCCATTCCATCCTCTTTAGTGTGTGTGGATTATTTTCTATATCAACATTTGCTTCCAGACCTGCGTCTTTCCAGCGTGCTGGCTTTGGAACTTGAGGCCCGACTTTACAAACTTACAAATGGTTAGGGGGGCCAGCCAGACAGTACTGTGGGTAAGTGAATAAGTGAGTGGGGCATTTACATTACATGCTGCCAACTTAAGGTTTGATCCCCAAGTATCCCATATGGTCCCTCCCATATATGGTCCCCCATCCCAGCAAAGCCAGGAGTAAATCCTGAGCATAGCTGGGTGTGGTACCAAAATAAAACAGATAAAAATAAATAACTTATAAATAGTTAATCCAGAATAAAAGTAATGAGAACAATTTAATTCAGGTCACACATGATATAAAGAATTAAACTCATTACTCAAGCACGCTGAATATTTATTTACAAGTCATAGTTATCCTGTACTGTGCCAAACTCAATGTCATCATACATTAAGTAACAGACAAAGGCTATGTGGCAATCCTAAATAAAGACTTCCATTGTGATGGCAGTGGGGAACTTTAATTGAATCATGTTATGCTGTGACTGCAACTTCAGGGGGGTTAAGGAAGTCATGACTGAAGACTAATTCCTGCAAACACAAGTCTCTCCTCTCTCTAAATCTCTTTCTAAATCTTTCTCTTCCTCTCTCCTTCTCTCCCTCTTTTTTATTTAGCCCATACCTAGTTAGCCCTGCTCCCCTCTGGGAGCATCCAATACATACTACTACATGCATACACATCTGATCAATACAGAGTTGAAACAGAATTACAATCAAACAGAGAATCACAACACACTGTTTAACAAGAAACTTCTATCTGGCAAATAAAAACACAGTACAAGAACAAGTCAACAAAGAAAGGGGGGAAATAGGAAAAGAGACCGAACAAGTTAGCGAAAGTATTTACTACATAAACACACTAACATAAGCCAGGAGTTACTGAGTATGAGTAGGGAAATAACCTTCATCTACATATGAAACACCCAAAATTCATGAGCACTTTCAAGTACTTACTCCTTCTGCATACAACTCTGTAAGCTTTCCCAGGACTCCATCATGTTTGCCACCCTCTAGCCCTCACTAATGGCAGGCAAAAGGCTGATCTCAAAGCACAAGTGGCCCAAGAGTCCAGATGACATCTACCAGTGTTGCTGTATTAATAACGGAGATGCTAACATCTGAAAAGCACTTTAGGGCCAGAGCGTTAGTACAGCACGTAGGGCATTTGATTTGCCTGGCACAGGGCCAACCTGGGTTCAATCCAGTGTCCCATAGTCTGCTGAGCACCGCCATGAATAATTCCTGAGAGCAGAAATAGGAAAATACAGTCAAATCCACAGCCAAATCTGGCCCAAAAACCAAGTTTACATAAAGAATTAAAAATGAAGAGCACTTTGGGGCCGGGAAGGTGGCGCTAGAGGTAAGGTATCTGCCTTGCAAGCACCAGCCAGCGTAGGACGGACCAAGATTCGATCCCCCGGCGTCCCATATTGCCCCCCCAAGCCAGGGGCGATTTCTGAGCGCATAGCCAGGAGTAACCCCTGAGCGTCAAACAGGTGTGGCCCAAAAACCAAAAACAAAAACAAAATGAAGAGCACTTTGCCTTTCTTTCTACAGCAATTCCATATACGTTTTTCTTCATGGTACTATGAAAACAGTATTGTCTTTCCCTTTGCTCTGGGAGGGCGGGAAATTGGGTCATACCTGGCAGCACTCAGGCAGCACCAAGTATTCCAGGAAAACTACTAGCAGGGCTCAGGGGACCAGGGGGTGCCAGGGATCATATCCAGCCCTCTTGCAGGCAAAGCATGTGGCTCCAGTCTTTGAGCCACTCCCCAACATCTTTTCTAGTATTTAAATGTGGACTCAAAGAAGTGTTCAAAGTACTGAATTTGAACCCAAATCCTGCTACAAATTTGGTATGTGACCTTGGTTCATTTACTGAGTTCAGCATCAATGGAGAAAAACATCATTATTAGTAAATGAGGTAACACAAGAATATAATACAATAAATGTCCAATAAAGAACATTAACCATCCTAAAGTCTCCATTAGTAACCGGTACAAGACTTCTCAGCTAGTAAGCCGGTTAGCCTAGGATTTAAATCCGGATCTCCTGATTCCTTAATCTCTTTCTACTACTACATCACATTAAGAGGCAGGCTGCCACATGCTAGTAGGCACATTAAAACAGCTTACAAATTGATAAAAAAAAAAAAATAATAATAATAATAATAATAATAAAGAAAGAAAAGAAACTATATGTAACTAGTGTTAGCTTTTTTTTTTTTTTTTTTTTTGGTTTTTGGTTTTTGGGCCACACCCGGCGGTGCTCAGAGGTTCCTCCTGGCTATCTGCTCAGAAATAGCTCCTGGTAGGCACAGGGGACGATATGGGATGCTGGGATTTGAAGCAACCACCTTAGGTCCTAGGTCGGCTGTTTGTAAAGCAAACGCCTCTGTGCTATCTCTCCGGCCCCTAAGAGTTTGAAAGCATAAAATATAAATTACCCCCAAAACCGCAGGACAGGTTGTACCACACACTTCTGGACATACAGAAATTATGATATGAAACAGAAAATTCCTCTGCATTTATGAGGAACA
The DNA here is from genome assembly GCF_024139225.1 of Suncus etruscus. Lineage (NCBI taxonomy): Eukaryota > Metazoa > Chordata > Mammalia > Eulipotyphla > Soricidae > Suncus > Suncus etruscus. The sequence goes on from NC_064856.1 coordinate 96,231,331, forward strand.
AATGGAAAAAGAAACAAGAATAATTGTGATGAAGGGAACTTATTGGGAGGTAGGGAGTTGGTTTGGCTTTGGCTGTTCGTTGTTTTTGTTGTTATTGGGTTTCGTTTTCTTATTTTGTTTTTTTTTTTTTGTACACAAAATCTTTGGGCAAAAAAATAAAAATAAAATTTATATCCCAGGCTAGAGATAACTCAAGAAATTAGAGAGTTTGCTTTACAATGGGTGACCTAGGTTCAGTCCCAACACTGCATGGTCCCTGAGCACTACTAGGAATGACTTCCAAATCCCAAGCTGGGAGTAACCCCAAGCACCTCTGGGTATGGTCCAAAATCAAAATTAAAAAAAAAAAAAAAAAAAAAAAAGAACTGTATTTCATTCCAAAATATCTCCATCAAGGCGAAAATATATTTTTAGAAGAGACCCTGAAGTCTAGAGAGATGGCTCAACAGGCTGGAATGCATGTTTTACATGTGGGAGGCCCCAGTTCTCCTCCCTGTGCCTCATTTTCCTCTGGTGTGATACCAAAATATAAGTAAATAAGAAATGTTGGTTGCAGAAAGAGCTCCAACGGGCCCGGAGAGATAGCACAGCGGTGTTTGCCTTGCAAGTAGCCGATCCAGGACCTAAGGTGGTTGGTTCGAATCCCGGTGTCCCATATGGTCCCCCGTGCCTGCCAGGAGCTATTTCTGAGCAGACAGCCAGGAATAACCCCTGAGCACTGCCGGGTGTGACCCAAAAACCAAAAAAAAAAAAAAAAAAAAAAAGAAAGAGCTCCAAGGACTAGCAATGTTCAGCTGGTGGGGTTCAATCTGTAGAACTGTAGAACCTGAATCCTCAGTTCAATCTGCAGAACTGCACAGTCCAGGAACCAACTCCAAGTAGCCAGGACTAAGCCCTGAGCAACACCAAAACTAAAAGTAAAGGAGAGGGACCAAGAAGAGGGAAGAGTGAGTAGAGCATTTGCCTTGCACGTGGCCAACTTGGGTTTGATCCCTGGCATCCCCAATGGGCCCCTGAGCCCTGAGCCTACCAGGAGTATTTCTAGAATGCAGAGACAGAAGTAACCCCTGAGCACCACTGGGTGTGGCGCAAAAAATAAAACAAGGGGCCTGAGAGATAGCATGGAGGTAAGGCGTTTGCCTTTCATGCAGAAGGTCATCGGTTCGAATCCCAGCGTCCCATATGGTCCCCCATGCCTGCCAGGAGCAATTTCTGAGCATGGAGCCAGGAATAACCCCTGAGCACTGCTGGGTGTGACCCAAAAGCCACACCAAAAAATAAATAAATAAAAATAAAAGTTACCTCAGGTAAGGTGCTTACATTGCATGCAGTCTATCTGTTTGATCATCAGCACCACATATAATCACATAAGAACAGCAAGAAGTTTCCCTGGAGCACAGAGCCAAGAAGAGCCCCGAACACTGACTGTCAGGTGTGTAAGTGGGTAACAGTAGGCAGTAGCCCCCCACCAAAGACAAATCTGTGAATTCATAAGCACTAATCTTTAAAAGGAGCTAGTATGGGATTAAGGTGCTTACCTTGCATGAAACACACCCTGGCTCATGACCCAGGCACCACATACAATCCCGAGATGGCCAGGGCCAAGACCTGGAGCTGTGACCCAAATCTCCCCTCCCCTTCAAGGCTCCACCCTCAACACCACCCAAAAAAAAAAAAAATTTTTTTTTCTCAAGGGTTGGAGATGTCGCTCATACATGTTTCACATGTATGAGGCTGAGTTCAATGTCTGGCAATCAAAGTGTTTTTTCATTTTGTTTTGTTTTTTTGGTTTTTGGGTCACACCCGGCAGCGTTCAGGGGTTACTCATGGCTCTATGTTCAGAAATCACTCCTGGCAGGTTCAGGGGACCATATGGGATGCCAGGACTCTAACCACCGTACTTCTGCATGCAAGGCAAATGCCCTACCTCCATGCTATCTCTCCAGCCCACCTCAATGATTTTTTTTTTTTTTTTTTTTTTTTGGTTTTTGGGCCACACCCAGTAACGCTCAGGGGTTACTCCTGGCTATGTGCTCAGAAGTTGCTCCTGGCTTGGGCGACCATATGGGACACCAGGGGATCGAACCGCGGTCCGTCCAAGGCTAGCGCAGGCAAGGCAGGCACCTTACCTTTAGCGCCACCACCCGGCCCCTACCTCAATGATTTTTAATAAATCTCAATGTGCTTACAAAACTTATCTCTTATTTCTTTAGGAGTAACCAGGAGTAACCCCTGAGTACTGCCGGATATGACCCAAAAACCAAAAAAAAAAAAAGTTTTTCAGGGCTATCCTTAATTTTTTTTTTTTCAAATTAATGTAGATATATAAAAACTTCTTCCAGGACAAGTTCTAGGAAGACATTCAAAGACGCTTACAGGGGCCGGAGAGAAAGCATGGAGGTAAGGCGTTTGCCTCGCATGCAGAAGGTTGGTGGTTTGAATCCCAACATCCCATATGGTCCCCTGAACCTGCCAGGAACAATTTCTGAGCATAGAGCCAGGAGTAACCCCTGAGCTCTGCCGGGTGTGACCCAAAAAAAAAAAAAAAACAAAAGATGCTAACAAAGATGGTACATTCAAAGTTGGAGAGATTCCTACAAACATTCTTACCAAAGACAAGACAGAAGATTCTGAACTGGTACATTACTGAAAGGAAATGTACAGGAAAAAAGTTTGATCTGACATTAACAAAAGGCAAGATTTATCTGAGAAAACACTGAATCAATTTTTATCACACAAAAAAGGGAAAAACCTCACCACACCTTACGACAATTTCGTCTAGCCCTCCTTTCAACTTCGATCTTTGATATTTCCAACAGAAACATCTAAGAAATACTCTTACAAACTCCAATTATTATGCAACATTCATTAGAAATCACTATGATCCTATAGTTACTCTAAATGTATGAGTGGGGGGGGGCAGGTGATAGTACAGAGGGTAGGGTGCTTCTTGCCTTATAGGTGGCTGACCTGGTATGACCCCCAGTATTATTCCATATCAAGTCTCATCAGGAGTGATCCCAGAGCTGGGAGTAAGCCCTAAGCATTGCTAGGTGTGGCCTAAAAACAAATACACAAAAATAAGCAATAAAGCTACCCAGAAGTTAATGCTCTTTCCTTACAAGTTATCTCTGCCATTCTGACATTAATCCCTCTTAACTTTCCTCTTAAATTTAAAATCTTAAACATTTTTTTTAGAGAACACATTCATTAGTCTAACTCTCCTACCTAGATTCACCCTAACAATCTGGCAATACTTTAATCCCTTTCTCAGACTACTGAGATCTTGCCAACAAGGAAATCACTCATGATCAAGGGCCATTTGTTTAAACATCACTGACCTCACACCCCAACACTTCCCCCTCCTCAAATAAAATGGGGGAGGGGACTAGAGAAACAATTTTTCCAAAACTCTTTATGAGAATTTTAAGAGTGTTAAAGGAACATTGACTTACACAGTTTCCAATCAAGGTCTAAGAATTTAAACAGTAAAACCTTAATACTGGGGCCAGAGAGATAGCATGGAGGTAAGGCGTGCCTTGCGTGCAGGTTCAAATCCCGGCATCCAATATGGTCCTCCCTCGCCTGACAGGAGCAATTTCTGATCGTGGAGCCAGGAGTAACCCCTGAGCACTGCCAGGTGTGACCCAAAAAAAAAAAAAAAAAAAAAAAGGGCCCGGAGAGATAGCACAGCGGCGTTTGCCTTGCAAGCAGCCGATCCAGGACCAAAGGTGGTTGGTTCGAATCCCGGTGTCCCATATGGTCCCCCGTGCCTGCCAGGAGCTATTTCTGAGCAGACAGCTAGGAGTAACCCCTGAGCATCGCTGGGTGTGGCCCAAAAAACAAAAAGAAAAAAGAAGAAGAAAGAAAAAGAAAAAAGAAAAAAACCTTAAAACTATCCTCCCTACTGATTCTATAGTAGAAACATTCAACCTAGAATGACCTCCAGGCTGACAATTCTTTTTTTCTCTTTTTGCCCCAACAAAGAAGTTACACAAATAGACTCAGGACACTGAAACCATTGAAAATAAAATGAATATGAACACTTAGCCCCCAAAGTTTCTAAGCTGAGGAAAGAAAAGGAAAAGCACAGGCAGATCCCGAATGTTCCCTTGCAACCTAAGCATCTCCAGATTTGAAAAATTCCCAAACACGGCCTATTGAACTCGACTGTGAGACAGTTAACTAAGGTACTAAACCAAACAGAGCAACACTTGTCGTAAAGAAGAGTGCTTTGGTTTCCTTTAGAGTCTTCCTAGAAAGCAAAGTGTCTCGGGACAATGATCTGCCTTCCCAAGCTTGAATGTCCTGGGCTCGACTCAAGAAACCTCTTAGAGGCACCAAGATGAAAGATTCCCACCGAGAAACCAGCTGGGAAGGAAAAGGAAGAGAAATAAGTAACTACAAAGATCCGTACAGAAACAAGATTGCAACTGTCACTGATACTAAAAACATAAAGGCTGGAGAGAAAAGCGGACGAAGAGGTCGCTGAGTTCCTGAACTTCTGAGTTCTCTCCATTGTCTTATGGAGATATCCCAAGAAAAAATAAAGGATCGCACACAGGCCCCCAAGACAAGCTCTGTGAGTGTCAACAGACGGAGAGGATGGAGATGACCAAGGCAAGGAACACCCCTAAACCTGGAATAGGACTTCACAGGGCATCTAAAAATTGGTCCTGGATAAGGGAGGGAGAAAAAAAAAAATCACACCTCAGTTTCCCTACCAACACACACACACACACACACACACACACGACTTCACAGGGTATCTGAAAATCACACACACACGACTTCACGGGGGTATCTGAAAATCGGTCCTGGAAAGGGGATAAGGAAAGGAGGGGAAAATCACGTCCCAGCACTAAAACTTCAGTTTCCCTATCAATAGACACAAAATCTCAGTTTCACACACACACACACACACACACACACACACACACACACACACACAGACACGAGACTTCACGGGGCATCTAAAAATCGGTCCTGGATAAGAGAGAGGGGGAAAATAACACCCCATCACTAAAACCTCAGTTTCCCTACCAACACACACACACACAAGAAAAGGGGAGACCAAGAGCTTCCTCCCATCCAAGTGGAGCTCACAGCGGGGGTGCCTACCTAGCTGCACACGCCTCCACCTACCCAAGGGTCCCCTCTAAAGCCGGCCTAGAGAGAGACAGAGAGATCCCCGGGGAAACTGAGTCATGACACCCCCGAGAAGCTCCGGGACAGAGAGAGGAAAGGGAAGGAAGAAGGAAGCAACCAGGTAGGTTAGGCAGGCAGGTCCACGCGCGCCCGGATCGGGCTGCCCTGCCCGTTCCTGGAAGGCAGGCAGAGGCGATCTGATCTCCCCCTGCACCCCACTTCACCCCCCACAGCCCAGGGGATCCCCACCTTCGCCTTCCCAAGGCAGCCCGGGCCCCCCAACCCAACCCAACCCAGCCCAGCCCAGCCCAACTCCCATCCCTTCCCTTCCCTCCCCTTCCTCCCGCCCAAGTCCCCTCCAACCGGACGGGACCGCGCCCCCCGCACGCCTCCGGGCAAGGAGCTCCACCTCCTCGTCCTCGTCCTCCTCCTCCTCGCCAGAGGAGTCTCCCCGGCCTGACCCCCCGCGCCTGCTTCGGGTGTGCGGGGCCGGGCCTGCCCGTGGAGGCTCCTCCCGGGCCTACCTGGAGCCAGGCGGGCGGGGTGGCCTGAGCGATCCCACGGGCGGGAGGCGGACGAAACGCGGCAGGGGACACACGGGCGGGCCCGCTCTACGCACCCCCGGCGGGAGAAAGCCCAAGGCCAAGGCCGAGCCAAGCCCGGGCGCGGGGAAGCGAAGGAAGTCAGTCGGTCTCTGCGACCCGGCGCCGCCGTCGCCGCCGCCGCCGCTGCCGCTCGGGAGACATCAAGCGAGAAGGCGGCGCAGGCGAGCGCCGAGCGATCGAGCGACCCCAGGCGTGCCGAGCCGAGCGCCGAGCCATCGTTCAAGGAACACCGCCCCCCCCCCCCCCACCGCGGGAGAGCGCCGAAAAGCAGATCGGAAGCCGCTTGGCTCTCCGGGCCAGGCGACTAGGCAAGGCATGAGCAAACGAACCCAGAGCTGAAGTTCGACTAGGGAGACTAGGGGCGGGGCCTGGGGAAATGCTGCCATTTTCTCCGAGGCCAAGACCGGCTTGCTTAGCTTTCAGGGCGTTTTGGCGCCACCACCGGAGCGTTCCTTGCGAGTGTTGGAGAGTTTGAGTAGCATCATAGGTCGTCTCTACAGTTCAGGGAGTTATCTGATGGGTTCCCAAAATTAGCCCAATTGGGCATGTTTGATTTCCTCATGGAAGCATGAGGATTAAAAAATATATATGAAGGTGGGGAGAAGGGAGATCTGGGACATTGGTGATGGGAATGTTGCACTGGTGAAGAGGGGTGTTCTTTGCATGACTGAAACCCAACTACAATCGTATTTGTAATCAAGGTGTTTAAATAAAGATATACAAAAAATATATATGCTAAAAAAAATTTAAGAAAATATATATGCTGGGCCCGGAGAGATAGCACAGCGGCGTTTGCCTTGCAAGCAGCCAATCCAGGACCAAAGGTGGTTGGTTCGAATCCCGGTGTCCCATATGGTCCCCCGTGCCTGCCAGGAGATATTTCTGAGCAGACAGCCAGGAGTAACCCCTGAGCACCGCCGGGTGTGGCCCAAAAAACAAAAAAAAAAAAAAAAAAAAAGAGAAAATATATATGCTGCCATTCTATCAGACACATCTATGCATATGAAAAGGAAAATAGACTATATATGTGTCTATACGTTTATTTTATCTGTAGTTATGTTATCTTCTATACAAGTATATCTTATTCCATATGAGTTTTCTATATTTTAAATATTTATCCAAATATATTTTCCTTTTAACTCATACACATCTTTTTTTTTTTTCATTTTTGGTTTTTGGGTCACACCTGGCCGCGCTCTGGAGTTCCTCCTGGCTCTACGCTCAAAAATTGCTCCTGACAGGCTCGGGGGACCATATGGGATGCTGGGGATTTGAACCACTGACCTTCTGTACACAAGGCAAACACCTTACCTCCATGCTATCTCTCCGGCTCCTTATTTTCATTTTTTTTTTTTTTTTGGTTTTTAGGCCACACCCGGTAACGCTCAGGGGTTACTCCTGGCTATGTGCTCAGAAGTTGCTCCTGGCTTGGGGGACCATATGGGACACGGGGGGATCGAACCGCGGTCCATCCAAGGCTAGCGCAGGCAAGGCAGGCACCTTACCTTTAGCGCCACCGCCCAGCCCCTTATTTTCATTTTTAATCATAATTTTTATGGTGATCAAAGGGAATTACAAGTCTTTCACAATAATATTTAAGGTACATCGTGGCAAAGAATTAGGGCCATTCTCTCCACCCTTGTTCCCAGCATGTATCCCTTACCTCCCTCCCCTTTGCCCCTTGGACTGCTAGTGTAAGAGTTCTCTCCTGGGCCCGGAGAGATAGCACAGTGGAGTTTGCTTGCAAGCAGCAGATCCAGGACCAAAGGTGGTTGGTTCGAATCCCGGTGTCCCATATAGGTCCCCCGTGCCTGTCAGGAGCTATTTCTGAGCAGACAGCCAAAAAAAAAAAAACAACAACAACAACAACAACAAAAAAGAGTTCTCTCCTTTGTATACACATCGTTTTTTTACAGCACAAGCACCCAAACTAAAAAGGAATCCAGAATAAGGAACAAAGTGAATATTCTCTTCTACAGCTCTAATTTAATTCCCTTAAACATAGCAAAAAAAAAAACAAAAAACTGAGAAAACTCGGTCATATCGTCTGTCCTCAAGACGTAAACACTATTTTCCATTTTTATGTCTTTCCCCAGTGGCCTAGAATCAAGCTGTGCTTCTTCCATAATGATCAAAAAGTCTCTTAGGGTTAGGAACTTTGACAATTTGTTGTCATTTTTACCATCGCAATAGCCTCCTTCTGAAGTCTCTTAGGAGATGAAACAGTAATCTCAATACACTTGTGCATTCACATGTACATCAGAGGTACAAGTCAATAAATCACATAGATAATGGCAAACATACATTATCAAGTGTGATAAAAATGTTTTACCCTACTTCCTATTCTTGAAAGAGGCTTGGTGAGCAAAGGTCTAAAAAGGAGGAAGTCTCAACTTCGAAAGTCTAAAAAAAAAAAAAACTTTTAAAGTCTACATGAAAGACCACATCTTTGGGGGCTGGAGTTATATAGCATAGCAGTAGGACATTTGCCTTGCATGTTGCTGAACCAGGATGGACCCAGATTCAATCTCCAGCATCCAATGTGGCCCCCTAAGCCTGCCAGGAGTGATTTCTGAGTTCAGAGCCAGAAATAACCCCTAAACACAGCTGCCAGATGTGACCCAATAAAAAAAGACTACATCTTTACAACATTGGCTTTATTTATGTTTTATTATACTTTAAAAAATATCTTCCAGGTGCCAGTAAGATAGCATGAAGGTAGGGTGTTTGCCTTGCATGCAGAAGGATGGTGGTTCGAATCCGGCATCCCATATGGTCCCCCGAGCCTGCCAGAAGTGATTTCTAAGCATAGGACCAGGAGTAACCCCTGATCACTGCTGGGTGTGACCCAAAAACAAAGACAAAAACAAACAAACAAAAAAATATATATATATATATCTTCCAGAGGGTTT